>NC_133412.1:171555000-171812500 GCF_049350105.2 Macaca mulatta
CCTGGCTCCCAATCGCTTCAAAGGACTACTGAGCAAATTGGAATCTATGCAGCACCTTCCTCATCTGCTGTGCTGCTGTGGAGGAATCTTTTCAGAACTGTAAACGATGCTGCTCTTCACTCATGCTGTTCCTGATCAAAGACCCAGAGACCGTTCTGTGTATTTTTTTTTTTCTGATAATAAGGTAGCCATATGAGTTTTCAGTTGCTGCTGTAAAAACTGAGCACAAAATTGGTGGCTTAAACCAGTGATCCCCAACCTTTTTGGCACCAGGGAGTGGTTTCGTGGAAGATAATTTTTCCACGGACTGGGAGCGGGGGATGGTTTTGAGATGACTCTAGCACATTACGTTCATGGTGCACTTTATTTCCATTATGATTACATTCAAATATATAATGAAATAATTATACAACTGGCCATAATGTAGAATTAGTGGGAGCCCTGCACTTGTTTTCCTGCAACTAGATGATCCTATGTGGGGGAGATGGGAGATAGCGACAGATCATCAGGCATTAGATTTTCATAAGGAGCACACCACCTAGATCCCTCACATGTGCAGTTCACAATAGGGTTTGTGCTCCTGTGAGAATCTAATGCTGCCATTGATCTGTCAGAAGGAGGAGCTCAGGCGGTAATGTGAGTGATGGGGAGTGGCTGTGAATACAGATGAAGCTTCACTTGCTCTCCTGCTAACCTCCTGATATGCAGCCCAGTTCCTAACAAGCCATGGACAGTACCCATGGCCAGGGACTGGGGAGCCCTGGCTTAAACAACATAAATGTATTATCTTCTTGATCATTTACAAACCCAACATAGGTTTCATCAGGCTAAAAGCAAGATGTCCATTAGTCAGTCACCCTGGAGGTTTGAGGGTAGAATTCATTTCTTTGCCTTTTCCAGCTACTAGAGGACACCAGCATTCCTTGGTTTCTGACCCCCTTCCTCCATCTTCAAAGCCAGCCAGGTAGCATTCCACTCTACATTCTTCAATGTTCACATCTTCATCCCCACAAAAGCTGGAAAAGCTTCTCCACTTTGAAGGATTCATATGATACGATTATCCGGGATAACCGAGGATAATCATCCTATCTCCAGGTTCATATTCCTGATCTTTCCTGCAAAGTTCCTCTGCCATATAAGGCAGTAGAGTCACAGCCTATCGGGACTAGGACAGGGACCTCTCTAGAGGTCCATTAAGAGAGGTCCATTATTCTGATTGCCACACTAGCCAAAGCACAACAGAAGTGATGGGCACAGGCATCGCCGATTTTAACTTTGCATTAAGGTAACTCTCACAGGATCTAGATGTAAAGATCAACCCATAAATAATGAAAGCTTTTATGTTCATTAATTCAACAAACATTTGAATACCTGTCCCATAAGACTTATTATTATCACTACTCTTAATTTAACATGATTATCAGCATTAATATTATTACCGTATTAAGTAGCATCTGTACCTCAATGCAAAAGCTTTTTTTCATTTATCATTTGTTTGGATCAAAGAAGGACACACATGTAAAAGGGCTTTGTAAACTTCAAGTTCCTGTCAAAATATGAGTTGTGATTAGAGGCCTGCATGTGGAGTGATAGGAGGAAGCACTGAGTACTGGTAGATGCCCATAAATACGTGTGGAACTGAATGAAAAACAAAGCTTTTGCTGTGACTTAAATGCAAAGGTGGATCTGAACTTAATTTAAGCTTAAGAAAAGTTGATGATTTTCTTGCTTCCCAGATTTATGAAGCTATTAGAGATTCTCAATGGACGAATCATGGGGGGTGAAATGGGAGGCCACATACAGCTCAGCAAATGAGCACGTTGTCATGGTAGGGAAGACTCCATCACTTTGGGACAGATAAGGCGACCTAGAGTAGCTGTGTACTCTATACACATAACTGTTCCTCTACACAGATCTGAACACAGAGGGGTAATGAATAAGAAAGAAAAGGGCCAGGCGCAGTGGCTCAAGCCTGTAATCCCAGCACTTTGGGAGGCCGAGACATGTGGATCACGAGGTCAGGAGATGGAGACCATCCTGGCCAACATGGTGAAACCCCATCTCTACTAAAAAATACAAAAAATTAGCCAGGCATGGTGGTGGGCGCCTGTAGTCCCAGCTACTCGGGAGGCTGAGGCAGGAGAATGGCGTGAACCCGGGAGGCAGAGCTTGCAGTGAGCTGAGATTTGCCACTGCACTCCAGCCTGGGTGACAGAGCGAGACTCCAGAAGAAAAAAAAAAAAGGAAGGAAGGAAAGGAGGGAGGAAGAAAGGAAGGAAAGGAGGAAGGAAGGAAGGAAGGAAGGAAGGAAGGAAGGAAGGAAGGAAGGAAGGAAGGAAGGAAGGAAGGAAGGAAAGAAAGAAAGGGGGACTAAGAACTGGCCTATCTTTATGATGTGATAGGATAAAAGAGCCCCCTTTTCCTAGACTCAGCACATGGAACCAGCTATGAGGTTTCAGGGGCCTCACTCTACTTTCCTGGGCCTCAGTATTTCCACTTTGCGTGTGGACAAAATGGGATCTAACAGTCCGTGTGTGCTTTCTCTCAATGACAACTCCAGAGAATGAAGCCAGGTTTTTGCCCTTGGTCCACTATTGATGAATTTATACCACTGAATCAACAGATGATGATATTATCCTTAGTGCATTTCTAACTTTAATGACGTATGAATGTCCTGAGAATCAGGTGAAAGTGCAGACTCCTGTTCAGTGGGTCCAGGGTTCTACATTCCTGTAAGTTCCCAGGGGATGCTCACACTGTTGGCTGATGGAGTACACTTTGGGTGGTGACAATGTTCCATCTGCTGGAGCCTGCAGACTTGTCCTAGGACCTGACTCACTGCTCTGCCACCCCTACGTCACAATCCCTCACATCAGCCAGGTGCCAGCTGCAGGACTCACATTACCTAAACCCTTTGAGTTGCTAGTATAGGAACAGAGGGAGGATTAGCCCAAGCACAAAGTGGGGGTTGCACTGACTCACATTTTGTGAAAGGTGAGGGAACAGCTGGGGAAGGCTGGAGCCAGACACTCCCTGGAAGGCACCCTCACCTCCTGCCTCTCACCCCTGCTGCACTCTCCTTGTTGGCCGGCAGCAGCTCCAATTTACAGGGCTCCAAACCCAAGTGAGAAATCTGGCGGAAGGTTCCTAATTTGCCCGCGTTGGATCACGGGCCTGGACCAATCTTTTGAGAAGTGTGTATATATGGGGAGGGAGGTGAGAGACATTAAATTATTCCCTGTGGCCAGCGGGAAGCTCCCATTCTGTTCTCAAGGTTGCGGCTGGGGAGGAGAGGGACCGCTCCCCAGAGAAAGGGCGGGGCAGAGGCCTGGCCCCCAGGAATTCTCGTGCACGTGCCAGCCCCTTCCCCCTGCTTTGTGTGTACAGGGGAGCATCCCTAATCCCAAAATCCAAAATCTGAAATGCTCTAAAATCCAGAACTTTTGAGCACCAACACGACGTCACAAGTGGAAAATTCCACACCTAATTACTTAACACAAACTTTGTTTCATGCACAAATGATTTAAAATATTGTATGAAAATTACCTTATGGTTATGCGCATAAGGCACATGAAACATAAAACATTTGTGTTTAGATTTGGGTCTCATCCCCAAGATATCTCATTATGTGCATATAAATATTCCAAAATCTGAAGAAATCTGAAATCTGAAACACTTCTGATCCTAAGCATTTTGGGTAAGGGATACTAAATCTGTATTACAAACCCTGTGAACCAGCATCCAGGAACTGTTTCTGTGTCGGGGTGGTAGTGTGGATTCTGGGCAAAGGGTCCTATAGCCCCCTTCCGTTTTCTTGAAATATACAGTAGTCTTGTTTGTCTGTTTCTGTGTTACGTGGGGCGATGGGGTCCCATGGTCCCAGGAGTAGGAGCTAACTGTGTGCTGCTCTGAAGTTTACCTGGCTCTGTTCTGGCCGCTCTCTGTTGTCCTGGTATAGTTATTCATAGCACCCTCCTTTCTCCTTCCTAAGGGCTCCGCTTTGGACTATAATTCATAAGAAGACTGGGCTTTGGAGTCAGACACATCCAAGTTCAGAGCCCACCTGGATGCTGTGAGATTCTGGCAAAGCCACTCACTCCCTCTGAAAAGGGGATTGCGGGGCAGATTAAGAGAGACTACTGGAGTGCCATGTTTAAGCTGACATCAGGAACACGGGGGCTACCTCCTTCCCATGTTGCGAAAGCTTTGATTTTGACCCATCCTTGAGTCCTCAAGCTTGAACTCTGACCAGCCTGGGGAAGCTCATTTGGTATGTTGATTTGATTTGATTTTTTTTTTTCCTTTCTCTTTATCAGTTCTGTGGCTAAAAGACCTCAGTCCTCTGGGCGACATCACGTTGGTGCCTTTCACAAGCACTAACGTTCCCGTTCAAAACCGGAAAATACTTGACTCTCTTTGTTGTTGCTGCTATAAATCCTATTGGATTCACATCAAATAGGACAAATTTCAAATTTCACCCATGAGACCTTTATCGGGTTTGCATCCCATTCAGAGACCCACAGTGGAAAACGGATTTCAAAATTGTGTGCACTGCATTTTGAGGCTGAATATTTTAAAACCTGAATGCATAACCAAAAAGTTGGCACAGGGCGAATAAACTGTACTGACCCATATCAACAAATGATATCAACTCCACTCCTACCCAGAGTGAGTGGAATTGCTTATCAAACAGACCCCTTCTCATCTTCTCATAAATAACAACAACACAGAGAATGGAATGGACAGGACCCCCTTCCTATTATTTCTTCCTATATTTTCTTTCCACGGCTTTTTCACACCACAACCTACAAAATAAGATTACAGGAATTTGTAAATCATTAGGAGCCTACAAATTGCACATCTGTGACTTAGAATTTGGTAAATTAAACAAAAGGCCCTTTTTTGTATTTATAGATTGTGAAATGGACACCATCAGGTTGCCTTTAAAATACATAATAAAACACACCTTCAGATTCAAATCTACAGGTAATCTTCTCACAGATGAAATGGTTCATATAACATTAGTGACACCACAAAATACCGTATTATAGCTCGTGAATTACCATCATGCCTTTTACAATTCTGTAACACTGCTGAATCTTATTTTTGTTAAAAGTTATCATGTTGTCAATTTTCTAATCTAATTCCTAATCACGAAAATGTACCCTGATTTCTATTTCACTCAAGTCAGTAATAAGATATTGTTTTCCTCTTTTATCATCGAATTTCCGTGGTTATCATGGTGTCATCATTTATTACTGTTTATGGTTCCTAACATATGTTTTGACATCCAAGGCATAGATTGTAAAATTCAGTGAAAATATGTTGAAAATTTATAAGGGCTGGAGGACCATGGAGTTGTTGCTGACATGTGGCATTTCTTCATGAAACACTGAGAACATATGATAATGCAAGGACTTCCTATTCATTCAGATATTTGTCATACAACGGCTCTGTCCCAGGCTGTGTGCCTTAGGTTGCAGGGCTGCAGTGATGAAGGAAACCCTGCCTTCACCTTGCAGAGATCAAATTCCAGCGGGGGTGACGGACCCGTGAGAAGACATGCACAGCATTGAGTCACTAAGTTAGCTAAGCCTTACGATTGTGTATATCTTTAAAGAGGACAAAATACTTTCACATTTATTATCTTATTTGATCTTTACAGTCACTCTGGGAGATGAGAAAGACACTTATTATTAACCCTATTTACCAGACAAGGAAGCTGCTAGAAATCAAGATGGTATTTTGTGGTATTTGATATTTGGACCAGGGACTTGGTAATACAGAATCCTAGCCAACCAGTTACATCAACCTCTGGCAGATATGAAGGGTGAGCTGAGAGGACTCCCTGGTAGGTGGATAGCGATGCTCCCAGCAGAGTTCTGGATGGGGCTTGGTAGAACCTGCCCAAGGCTGCAGACCTCAATGATACATCTGATCACCCAAGAAGACTTTTACATGTTGGGCACCTTCACTCCAGCCAGGCCACATGGAAAAAAGTGTGCAGGACAGAGGGAGCTCACTAAGACCTTTATAGAGCTTCTGCAATGGGCCAGGCTGTATTTAATAATCCTCATTTTACAGATTCATAATCTGAGTTTCAGGGAGAATAAATAATTTCCTAAGTGTAGGATCAGTTTGTTTTATTACAATAAGAAAACACAAAAAAACTTTAGATAGACACAGATATATAGATGTGGTTTATACCTATTTATTTATATCTGTAAAGCATTTATACCTGTGTCTATATGTATATATGCAAATACAGACATAGATGTTGAGCTGGATATAGACATAGTGATCGATATAGATACAAATACAGATATATCTTTAGATGGCTACGTTTTTCACCTTTTGTTGAGGCACACAGCATACATACTGAGAAGCACACATGTAAGGGTACAGCTGAAGGCATTTTCACAAATCAGATGTGCCCAATGAACCCTCTCCTAGCTCAGGAAACCTTCCATCATCAATCCTCAGGAATCTGACTCAGGCTCCCTCAGTCCTTACCTACCCACCCACTCCAAGAGACTTACCACTATCCTACTTCTAACAGCTGATATTAGCTGTGCCTGTTTTCATGCTCCATGCAAACGAACTCATACAGCATGCACTCCATTGTGCCTGGCCTATTTTACCCAATATTTCGTTTGTGAGCTTCAACCTCACCTGCACTTTTACTGGTGGACTCTGTTGAACTACCCCATATATGAGCTGTTAAGAGGGGCCAGCATACTTGACTTCCTGGTTTGTGTTCCTGCTGACATTTTATGAAACTATTAGGTTGGTGCAAAAGTAATTGTGGTTTTTGCCATTGCAAAAGCCACAGTTACTTTTTTACCAACCTAATAAAACTACATGTAAACATTATAAAGTGCATGGATAGAAATTAACAGGAGGCCAGGGTTTGTGACCATGGCAGATCATGAACTAGCTGTGTGGCCTTGGAGAAATGCTTTAACCTCTCTTGCCAGGAATCACTGGTGACTTGGCAGGGTTTTGCTCCATTATCCATTCAAAATGGTATTTCTGGGTTTAGTGTCCTATAGGAAGAAATAAGGACAAAACTTTCCCCAAGCCATAAGTGTTAATTTTGCCCAGTTATCTCTTTAGACTTGGGAGGTTTGCTCAAACTTGCTTAGCTATGTGTTAAAGCTTCAGTTCAACACACTCCTGTTGATTTAATAACTCATTCTGGCACGTTCCTTTCCCTGGATTTCTGCAGTCACGTCCTTGTTGGCTGTCTGGCTACTGATACCTCTTTCCAGGCCCTTCTCAGAAGAGTAGGGGTTGGGAGGGGCACACTAGAATGATCTTTAAAACCAAACGTAACCATAGTATTCTGCTGCAGAACATTCTCCTTCAGCTCCCAGTTGTCTATAGGATAGACTCAAAATTATTTAACACGGCATCAACAACCCTTTAAAACTTGGCCCAGCTTGCCTTTAGGGCCTCATATCCAAGGCCTTCCCAATTCAGGCTGCCCTCTGCCTCAGACCCAACTGCTGTTTCTGTCCATGTTTGAGAGATCTTAAAATTAAGGGAGGACTATATCTCAGCTACAACGAGGTCAGCAAACTACAGCCCCTGAGGGCCCAATCTGACTCACCACCTACCTGTAGACCCCAAGAGCTAGAAATTGATTTGCATTTTTAAATGTCCAAAAAGGATAATGACACATAACAACTGTATGAAGTTCCAATTTCAGTGTCAATAAATAAACTTTTAGTACAGTCATGCCCATTCATTTATGTACTGCCTGTGGTTGCTTCCACACTATGGCGGCAGAGTTGCTTGGCTGTGGTAGAGACTGTGTGGCTGGCAAAACAGAAAATGCCTACAGTAGGCTCCTTACAGGAAGTCTGCTGGCTTCAAATCTATATTCACAGAATAATTTTTGAAAAATTCTACTTTGCACACACATGTGTGTGTGTGTGTGTATGTTTATACACATTTATAAATGTATATATTTTATAAAGAGAAATTTTTATTTACTTTTTCCCCAGAGTAGTATGCTCTATTTAACTTTGTATCCCAGCTTCTGATATCTTGACACACAGCAGCATGTAAATTAAGTATTTGCTAAATTGCCTTGGCTGGTTTGGTACACAGTTTAAGTCAGTGGCTCCTGGGTTTAACTAAGTGGTGGTTAATGTATCTGCCCAGAGGTTGTAGGTAGATTTAAGTTTTTACAGGTGTAGTATTTAGAATAGGGAATGTTGGGGCCAGGGCGTAAATCTAGTTTTGTTTGACAGGTATTTACGATTAGCTATTAACAGAAATTGAGTCAGGAATGCCAAGTTCATTGCCATCAAAGATGAAAAAGGCATGAGCTCTTCCTTGAAGAAGTTTATTCTCCAGATAGGAAGGGCAGATGCTAATTAGTTGTCTAAGCACTCTTTTAGTTAGGTCTGTGTCTTTCAGAGGGGAAGGCATTCTTTCTGGTCAGAGATGCAGTATAGAATTTTAGAAGTGGAAGGGAATTTAGTGATTAAGAGATGCAGTTCGGTTCTTTGACTATTCTCAAACCAATCGTTTGACTTTACTAACCCTACTTTCACATTTGGAAAACAGGTTAGAGGGTAAAATAGATCAAGCCTGGAGTCCCTTACAGCTTGAATTCTAAGATTTAATTTTTTAAATTTTACTATTCGATTTAACTTTTTGATAGCTGTCTTATCAAAAAATCATTAGTATCCAAGCATGTTGCCTTTTAGGTTGTTTTAATATACAGGCATGTATCTATTCTAAAAATATTATTCAGTGGCTCTTCTTCATAAAACCAAAGAAAGACCCCTCTATCTTAAAAAAGTACTAGAACACATGATAAAAAAAGACCCTCCATAACTATGAGAAGATAAGGCTAAAATTTTTTAATTACTAAATCACTTCAAACAGTTTCCAAATGTAATAGGGACAATATGGTGTGACTCTTGATGTTGGCTTCTACAATTGGTGTGTTATTAATTAAACTCTTGAGTAATATAATAACTTGACAGTTAAAGCCCTTCTTTGCATTTAAAGTGCATGCAAACTGTGGCTCCAATTATAAATAAACTCTACTGTGATGGGCTTAAAACTGCAAATTTAATTATTCAGAGCAATTGTTCAATCGATGCTCTGTTCTGGAGGATGCTTCCTGAATATTCTCATATGTTCGATATGAATGGGAGTCTAAAGTAGGGTTCCGTAGCACAGGCCTCCTTGTGCGTCTTTCTGCCCCTAGCTTCCCTACCCTCCCTGCTACTGCTCCAAACTGGAAATTCACATGGGTTTTCCAAGCTTGCTCCATTCAATCCACTCTCCTATACCATGGCACTGCAATAACCTTTCCATGCAAAACACAGTTTGACCAAGTTCTTCCATCACTTCCTTCAACATTCGTGAGGCTTTCTCTAACTTTCAGGATGAAGTTTAGACACCAGCACGTTATTTCCTCATCCTTGCAAAAATGTACTTCACCCCCATGCCTAGCTCCTTAGCATCATGTCCACATTCACCTTGTGTTCCACCACATTGAGCCCACCAATACTCTTTCGATGAGTAAAACCGTTTCATGCCTTCAATTGTCTGCACATGCAATTCCTTTTTCCTGGCATTCCATTCCCTCTCTGGCAAATTTCTATTTATTTTGAGACACCCAACGCTGCTCATGTTTGCAGGTCATTGCACTGGAGAAAAGATGTTTCCTGGAAACAAGGCTGAGTTGGAATGTTGAATGGAGTTTAAAGACCAGTAAGGAGTTAGGTCTTCTGGGCTATCTCAGAAAAGAACTGAGATGGGCTAAGAACCCCAAGTTGTGCCAGTGATTTATACCATTTAGGGATCCCAGAAATCCGGTCACTCCCTCAAGGTAATTTCTTGCATAGCTTCCATTTGCTTCCCCACAGAGAAGCAAGTCCTTCTATAAGTATCTATTGTACCATTGTCCCTCTACCTAAAGTCCTGCAGAGGACTTCTTCAATACTCACGAAGAAGTAGATCTGACCCAATTCAAGAAAATTCAAGGAGGCCAGGTACAGAACTTACGTTTTTTTTCGGTGGGGGGGTGCGGGGAGGGGAGTCTTGCTCCATCGCCCAGGCTGGAGTGCAGTGCTGCCATCTGGGCTCACTACAACATCCGCCTCCCAGGTACAAGCAATTCTCTTGCCTCACCTTCCCATATAGCTGGGATTACAGGTGCCTGACACCATGCCCGGCTAATTTTTTGTATTTTTAGTAGAGACAGGGTTTCACCATATTGGCTGGACTGGTCTCGAACTCCTGACCTCAAATGATCTGCCCACTTCGGCCTCCCAAAGTGCTTGGATTACAGGCTTGAGCCACTGTACCTGGTCCCAGAATTTACTTCAAGAGGACTGGAAAAGAAAAAAAAAAAAAAAAAGCAAAGCAACCCAGATTGCCCTAAGAATGCTACAAATAAATTATTTCAGGGATTTTAACAAGAAAATGATCAGCCCTGGTTGGAGAAATTGTCAAAGTCTTCATGAAGGAGGTAGCATTTGTATTACGGGTATGAAGGCCTGTTAGCTTAGTCAAGACCTGATCGGTATCACAGAATAATCTCCATGCTTCACGTAGGACTCACACCTTGCCCACCGACTCTCTACCTTTTATTTACATAAAAGATTTTAGGTCTTTTTGGTTTGTTTAAGAAGGTGTCTTGATAAAAACTAATGATTTCCAGACTTCTATTACTAAGCTAGATGACATTCATGGCTTTTGCCACAGCTAATCTATCATTCATGTTATTGTCTCATTATAGTTCCCTTTAATGGAATCACATTTTTACTTCAATTTTTTGTACACACACTACATTACATTTTTAAAGGGGCAGCAGTCTCCTTTGTCATCAATTAGAGATGAAGGTAAAATAAAGACAATGAGAATAGAACATTGGTATGAAATTCTAACTAGAACCTGTTTCCTGCTGAGGCTTGAGGGTATGCCTTGCCATCTCTGTTAAGAAGGGAGACTCCAAGTCTGCATTATAAAGATGTTAAAGACACAACATGCATCTGAGTCCCAGCTTGAAGCTTCCTCTTGAAGCATTTGAAATGAAGTTGAAAAGGATAGACGTGTTCTCATAATGGGATTTGGTGTTATCTGATGCCATTGCCGTGAATTGCCTAAAATCATCTCAGGTCCCATCTGTGTAGGCCTGTGCACTTGGGGAAGCTTTGTTAGGAAGGAAAGAGCTCTGGGCCCAAATTCAGACACCTGCTTCTACTGCCAGGTCAGCCACCCGATGTCTGTCAGCAAGTCATTAAACCACTGAGACATCATTTCCACTTTTCCACGATGAGAATGATAAAACACATTATACTGATTTCCATGGAGTCATCCACCCATTACATTGCAAATACTCATTGTGAACCTACTATGTGATAAGCCCTTGGCTCTGGGCTGTGGTGAAGAGGAGATGAGATGAGCTATTGGATGTGAAAGCACAGGGGGAATGGATAAGCAGCCATTATCATTAGCATAACAATAAGCTTTGAAAATGTGTCTTTCCTCTCCTGGTAATATTCCCAGATGACCCACATCATGCCTGGAGAGAAACTTCCCTAGGCCAGAAGTCTGGAAAAGCTGGAAGTAGACCTTCTGTCCATCCCCTGGAGCTTGGCCTCTGAAGTCCCTGAGTGTCTTTAATGTGCTGGTGTATACATTAGGGCAGGTATGGTGACTTTAAATCTGTGCCCATTGCAATTAAAATGCTTGTGAGATAAGATCAGAAGCTGAAGAGAACAGCTGAAGGGCAGGGCAGTCAAAATATTTTAATAATGTAACCACGCTTCAGATTTTAATTTGGTTTTACTTTGCCTGCCTTATTATCTGAATGGGACAAATGGAAATGCAATAAACTTCAGAGGTCTGATTAGCTCGAGCCCTCAAATCCTTAATGATAGGGAGGGTGAGGCACCCTGGTGCTTCTCAGCACTTCCAATATGATCACACCCTAGATGTGGGGGTCTGGCCTCAACTCTGACCCCAATCATGTGCCCTTAAGTAAGTCACTCCCTTCACTCTGCTGGTTTCTTCTGTGAGCTGTGGAGACACCCCCTGCCCTGCATGTGTGTCTGTGTGCTTCAGTGAGCCAGTCTGACTCCTGGACACTGTCCACACAGAACAATCCAAGCCCAGCATTCCAAGTATTCCAGATTCTTGCCCCAATCCCTCTTTGTAACAGAATGTTCTTCTCATTTTTCAGGCAGTTTTCGGAAAAAAAAAAAAAATGACTTCAATGCAGCCTGAACATACATATGCTGAGTTGTTCCTTTCTAGTATACATATTCTAATTTGACTTGTCCATACGGCGTCAAAATTCTTTTTCTCTGCAGCCTTTTCAAATGTCAACCGGAATTGACTTTGCATCTTTTCTTTCTACTGCAAACTCCTTCATCACATTCATCTGGTACTCAGCACTAGCTACCTGTGAGACAGTGGTCAGCTGTTCACCATTTCCTCTTCTTCCTGTACATGTGGACAGATGATATTTTCTAGACCTCTTTGCAGATATGTGAGGCTATGACTGAGTTCCAGCCAAGACGATGCCAGCAGAAGTGATGTATACTTCTTCCAAACCTGGTCCAGGAAAACCTCCCTGGCAACATCCTCCTTGCTGTCTCTCTACTTCTGGCTTAATGCAGGTATACCTGGCAATCTGGGAGACCATTTTTTCAAGATGATGAGGTTAAGAGATGGGAGTCAAGAGCCTCAATCCTCCCTTGGAGTAGAGCTGCTTGTCAGTTGGAGTATCTGCACTGGACTTTCCAAGAGTAAGAATTCCACCTCCATCATGATTGAGCTGTCATATACTGCAGAGCATGTTTGTTCCATCAGCTAGCATGCCTCGTGCACCACTAATGAAGTGAACTTTTCTGGGGCAGAGGCCCTGCTGAAAGGACTTCCTCCACCGGTGCTGTGTGTAATCGTTCCTGCGGAGATATGGATTTGGAGGAGGGTTTGATAAACCAAAGAGCATAAACTCACTATTTCATTGTCATGTTGTGACAAATGCATATCTTCTACACTAAAAGCTAGACCTGAAGTCACAAAATTAGAATTCCATTTCATATTTCTCAACATAGAATACATGGTTAATCTATGGATCCATGTAATAAAGAAATCAGAGTGGAGAGTAAATATTTTCTATCATAGAGTACCTAATAAGCATATTTGTATCCTAATTTTGTGGATGATTGAAATGCATTTTCTCACCTATGTGTCTCTCTTCTATTAATTTCTTCATTAATTTAATACATATATTCTGAGCACCTACTATGTGCTACACAGTGTTTAGGGCTCTGGAGATATACCACTTAAGCAAAAGTATTCACTCATATAGGGCTTCCATGCTATAGCACACAATGAAACCCAAACACTGAAAATGTGTGACGCTAAATGCCAATATGCTCTCTGAAGAAAGCCTAAGGAGGCAGCAGCTTTATGGAGAAGGCACATTGGAGCAGTGCCCTGGAAGGAATGAAGGGCCTGAGCCATATGAACTTCCAGGAGAAGAGTATTCCAGCCAGGAATCACAGCAGGTGCAAAGCCCCTGTGGTGAGAGCCTGCACAGCATGCTTAAGTAGGAGTAGGGAGATCAGTGTCATGCAGCAGATTGAGTGAGGCGGTAGAATGATGTGAAGTTGGGAGATCAGGTTGGATTAACAAATGGGCAAGAACAGCAGATGATGCAGTCACTTACCACTGAATGGACCTTGTCTTTTATTCCAAGTAAGAAAGAAAACTGCTGAATAGGTTTGAGCAGAGGACTAACATGTGCATATGTTACAACCACCTCCCCATGGCTGCTCTGATGAGACTAGACCCTACAGCAATAAAACTCTTTTCAATAATGTAAATGTTTTATATCTGTGCTGTCCTATAATGTTGCCACTAGGCTCAGGTGGCCATTGAGCACTTGAAATGTGGTGAGTGCAACTGAACAGTTGAATGCTTAATTTCCTTTAATTTGAATTAAGCTTAAATGTATACAACTCCATGTACCTAGCAGCTTGATATTGGACAATACACCCTTAGAGAGAGAGAGGCTGGCTCTATGACCGGTTGGGCTATGACAATATAAGTGAGAAATGAGGCTTACCTGGATTTGCCAGAGGTAGCTGAGGATGTGGTGAGAAGTCACCATATTTCAGAAGCATTTTGAAAGCACAGCAAAAAGAGTTCTGAACAGAGAAGAGAGAAAGGATTCCTGTAAGATTGCTAGCCCAGTGGTAGGAGGGATAGAATTGCGATTTCCTGAGATAGGGAAGACTAGGGAAGTCGTTTAGCTGAGAGAAGATAGATCAGGAGTTTGCATCTGAACCTCATATGTTTGGGCTTCCTGGTGAGCATGACATGGAGCTGTCAGTCAGTTGCATTTACCTGTCTACAGAGTTAAATGGGAAGGTCCTCACTGGAGAAGTTAGAGTTTGAGAACTGATATTTAAAGACACAAGACTAGAGAGCATTAGGACAAATGCCTAATGCATGCAGGGCTTAAAACCTAGATGACGGGTTGATAGGTGCAGCAAACCACCATGGCACATGTATACCTATGTAACAAACCTGCACATTCTGCACATGTATCCCAGAACTTAAAGTAAAATTTTAAAAAATTTTTAAAAAGTAAAACTAAAGATACAAGACTAGATGAATTCACCTGGGGAATGGGAGTGTAAATAAAATAGAAGTGTTTGGCAACTGAGTTATATGGCATACCCATGTCTAGAGATCTGGGTGATGCAGAGCGTTGAGTAAATGAGGATGAAGTGGGCATCCAGAGGTGGGAGCAGGCAGCAGGTCATCGTGCTGGTGAGCCTCGTCGAGGAAAGTCATGAGCTGGCCACTGAATTCATAACAAGGCTCATCCAGTAACTCTGGGGAGAACAGTCTGAGCTGGATGGTGGAATGAAAGCTTGACTGGATAGAATGTCAAGAAGAGAATAGAGGGCAGCGAAGGGGACAGCAGTGGTCATCCAGTGCAAGGACTTTTGCTGTAAATGGGACAGAGAAAAGCAGGAGGATGTGTCTATAAGACACGAATGGCCTGCTCTGCTCCTGCAGTACTGGACTGGGTACCAGGGTCAATTCTAGATAGATAAATCAACCCTTCTTTCTTTCATTCTTGCTTTTCCTCTCTCCCTTCTTTCCTGGCCCTTGAGAGAGCTAAACAAAGTGGCTTCTTCAGAAGAATTCCCTCCTCTGTGCTGACCTGGCAGGTGACCTGCACACCCCACTTGGTCCTTGCATGTCACCCCTCTATTCTTCTTCCTTTGAATATGGGCTTCTTGTGAGCAGAACCCCCCATTCTCATCTCTGTCTAGCAAACTGTGGAGAATATAGTTGGTGCTTATCAAACGTTAGCCAAGGCAATGGTTGTCACAATGAAAAAGACAGAATTCCTTGTCTTTGAGTTGCTCAGGCCACATGGGGAAAGGCAGGAGAGGTGGTTTACAAACTACTAATGGCCCCCAGCATGAGAGGGGCTCTGAAGGGAGGGGGGAAAGAATGTACCAGAAGCAGGTCAGTGAATAATTCTAAGACAGGGAAGGAAGAAAGTGCTAAATTTCCTAAAAGTGAGCATAGATCCTCTGCCATGCTGGGAAAATCCTCCTGGCTGGGTCATCAGGGAAGGCTTGGTGAGTAAGGTGGGGTCTTAACTGGGTCCTAGAGAAGTAAAGCCTAATTTCTCTGGGATACCAGTTTCCCTCCAGCCCTTAGCAGGACACTCCAATGATCCTACTGTGCATGACTGGCACACAGCTCACAACCCAGGAGGCTCAGCAAATCACTCAGCCAGGACTGGTGTCATGGGCCTGAGACTCATGCACTCACACTGGGTCCCATGGTTTGGTGCTCTGTGGTCACCAGGGTGACATTCTTCACACTTTGTGACCAAGGGGTCCTAAAATTCCTCATGAGCTAGTCCCACCAGGCATATACCCAGTTCTGTGGGTCTTTATTCACTGAGGAGTCCATGCAGATGCACCTGGATATCTGTGCCATGTCAAGTTGCTATAAAAATTTCTAAATGCTTACTCTTAATTTCTGCGCTTATCTCTTCCTGAATTAGTAGCATTTGCGCAGGTATGCAGGACTGAAGACCACACGTGAAGTATGTTGCCATGAAAGATAGCTGTGAATTGGGAAGGACAGCTCCACCAGGAGGACGGGACGGGGCTTATCCACTCAGTACAATTTAGTCATATATAAATGTGTGTGTGTGTGTGTGTGTGTGTGTGTGTGTGTGTGTGAGAGAGAGAGAGAGAGAGAGAGAGAGAGAGAGAGAAAGAGACGGAGAAATTGAAAGAGAGAGAGAGAAACAGAGAGAGGCAGAGAAACTTCCTTGTGCCTTGGTCAAGGGAACAATGAATGTAAGGTCTCTATGTTATTCTTAAGAGGACAAGGGATGTATCTTCCTTGTGATGCTCAGGGGACCAGCATAATGCCATTTCTAACAATAAATGCATCTCTGTGCCAGTTCATAAACTCTTCCATACCCATTACAACCATCTTTATAGTCTTTCCAGCAATGTGTATGAAACATGAGTAAGCCTTGGGCCCATTTTTCTGATAAGAAAACTGAATCCCATGAGGTTTATTGAGCTGAACCAGGTCACTGGCAGCCAGGCCCTATGAGTCCAATGCCTAGGACTCAGTCTCTATTTGTTGACTGAATAGATATTCCAAATGCGAGAATGTTTTCTTTTCTCTCTCCATTTCTTTCCATGAGTGAGCAAGCTTTCATTTTAGCAGCAGCCAGAAAGATGAATGGTTTTGTGAAATTCTTTCTATAAAGAATTTATGAAGATGAAGGCTCTGAGAACCAGGCCTGTGTGTGCTGAAGTCGGGAGCACAGGGATGCACAGCCAGCCCTTCTTGCCAGCTTGCTGTATATTTACCTGAAATCTGACCTCCAGCTAAAAGCCTCATGCTTGGAGACAGAGTAAAGAGTTTTCTCCTTCTCCGCCTTTAATGTCACACTCCCTTTAAGCAAGTGCAGCTGCACAAGGTTAGACCCGCCTGGTACTGTCTTCTGAAGTCCAAGGCTGCTGCAGGATTCTGAGTTTCAACATGGAGTTTACTTCTGCTTAAAGGCACCCCTCAAACCCAGTCCTTTATAGGGCAAAATGCACTCTGAGACTTGTTGCTTTAAATAAACCTGTTTAACCAACAAATGTCGCTCCTGCCACAGACATTTTGCACAGGAATTGTAGTGCCAAGGGGGAGTTTCATTAAAAGCTAACAATGTTCAGGCCTGGAGTTGGCACGCGGAGCCCCGTCTGAGTCTGGAGGTGAGAATCCCACAGTCAGCTTGTGTGCAAAGCGCGTGCGGCAGAGGCTCAGGCAGAAAGGTGGTCCTTTGAACTGGCACCCGGAGGGCTGGATGTTGCCCTGCTGTGGGGCAGAAGGCTCCTCTGGCTTTGAAGAATTGCTCACCATGTTAGTGAAAGGTTCTTTGTTTTCAGAACAAACTGTATTGGGTGATGCTCTGTGCGCCGGGGAAAGGTGTGAGAGGTGGGGACAGAAAAACAAAGGGTTTATGGCATTCTTTTACTCACTCCTTCATCTCTTCAATATATATTCAGCCACGACCATGTCACCAGCCTTGCACTCAGTGCATCTCACCGCTGGTTACTTGCGCACAGTCATTAAGGGTTGAATCGTGCCTTTCCAAAAGATGTTGAAGTCCTAACCCCCAGTACTGGTGAATATGACCTTCTTTGGAAATAGGGTTTTTGAAGATAATCAGGTTAAGGTGAGACCCTTAGAATGGGTCCTAATCCAACATGACTGGAGTCCTTCTAAAGAGACACAGAGATACACACACACAAAATTGAATATCATGTGCATTTAACGTGAAGGCAGAGACCCGGGTGATGCTTCTACAAGCCAAGGAATGCCAAAGCTGGCCAGCCAACCCATAAACACCAAACAGATTCCAACAGCCTCAGAAGGAACCAACTCAGAAGGAAGCAACACCTGGATCTCAGACAGCAGAGAATAAAAGCGTCTCACCGTGCTCACAGAGGCACAATCTCGGCCTCTCTAATCTGACCCGCCCTCCATAGATTTTTTTCCCAGCAGCACTTTCAAAGTCATGGATTACTATCCCTGTGAATTCCATTAAAGTCACTAATTTTAAGCTCCCTAAGTCCAAAATGTGCTCTCACTTAAAAGACAGAGCAACAACAGTAATAATAACACCTGTGAATGCACCTCAGCTAAAGGGCAACATTAGGATTTGTACCAAAAGGAGCATATATTTATCTTTTCTTCTAGTTGATACGTTACCAAAAGACAGTGAAGTGTATTTGTATTTGTTGTGCCCAAATCTGGCAAACTGTATAAAAAGATATTAGTACAATGTTAGTTGTGCTAAGTGACAGCTGAAAATAAAATTAATTATAAGCCCCCCAATCCTCCCTCCACTTACTGAATGGGCTCCCTCTTGGCCAAGGGGATCTCAAAAGAACCTTAAAAACTACGTTCCAACTACGGCAAGAAGGGAGATGAGACATGCCTCATTATACCCACCTTCTTTTGCCATTTAGACACAACTATTGACCGGTATTAATGTTAAAATAGAGAGCATAACACTGACAGAACAGACTCTTTGTGACAAAAAGACACCAAATTATAAACAAGACTGAAGGCCATGCCAGGCAAGGGTTAAGTCACACACCCCCTACGCTTAAAGAATAAACTATACTGTAATGGCCACAAAGTTTTCTTTTTCCCTAGCAGCTAAACAAGCACTGGGCTCGAGATAAGCAATATTAAAACAATGGCGTCCATCCACCTCCAGACACAAACTGACCCCCTGTTCCACAACCCAGCTTTGATTGGACAAAGACTGATTTTGATAACTTTCTCGTGATAAGAGACCACTCGCCATGGACTGGTTCTGGTCAGTTACAGAGGGTGTGCACTAAGCGTCCTTATGTCCCTCCTTCACCCTTTGACATACAGTGCCTAATTTCAACGCATTTAAATGTTAAACCTCCACACCAAAGTGAACAGGAAGTGAATGTAATATGCATGCTTGCTCGGTACACATGTATCAGGACTCCCTTCATGAATATTCATAACTCCTCCCATCACCTGTTGCATATGTATGTTTATCCAACTCATTCAGCATAAAACTCCTTCCACAGTCCTTCCTCCTTCTGAGTGCCTGATAACAGTCTCTTCCAGAGGCTATGCTTTTCATCCTGTCAGAATAGCCACCTTGCAGGTTATAACCTTTTCTAAGTAATAAAGTTTCCTTGCTAAATTTATAATTGTTTGTTTGGTTTTTCAAGTGAACGTGTCCAAGTTTAAACAGCAATTTCAGGATAGAGCCAAGTGTAGGGTCTATGTCCTCTATGTGCTGGTGGGCTAGTTCCCCAACTGCAGCACCATCATATCTGCGTTCAGAATTACAGTAAAATCGGAGGAGATGTTTCCTAGAATTCACTGCTGGAAGAGGATGAAAGAGGAAGAAAACCAGGCACTGCTCTTAACTTTGACAAATACTAGTTTTACACCCAGGGAGGGACATTTCTTTCACAGCCTTCATTTCCACAATTGGGAGGCAATTCCATGGTCTTGGACAGTCCAAAGCTTTCCCTTCCCAAGGCTTTGGTCCTTGTGCTTTGAATTCAAAACACTGTGTCCTTTGTGCCCTCCTCCACTTCACTCCAGATGCGCACCCTTTTTTTTTTTTTTTTTTTTTTTTTGAGACAGAATTTCACTCTGTCGCCCAGGCTGGAGTGCAATGGTGTGATCTCAGCTCACAGCAACTTCCACCTCCCAGATTCAAGTGCTCCTGCCTCAGCCTCCCAAGTAGCTGGGATTACAGGCATGCAACACCATGCCCAGCTAATTTTGTATTTTTAGTAGACATGGGGTTTCACCATGTTGGCCAGGCTGGTCTCGAACTCCTGACCTCAGATTATCTGCCCACGTCAGCCTCCCAAAGTGCTGGGATTCCAGGTATGAGTCATTGTGCCTGGCCTCCAGATGTACATTTCAACCTCACAATATGTCTCGAAAACAACCACTCTTTACTGCCTTCATTGCTAACATCCTCATCCAGGGGTACCATGACTCCTGCCTTGACTCTTGCAATAGGCTCCATCTAACTACTCCCCCTTCTTCCATATCAGCCTGGTCTAGTCATTACAGAGCACCTAAAGTGGTAGTGCACCACTTTAAGCCAGGTCATACTCAAACTCTCCATCTTAGTTTGTTTTTGCTGCTATAACAAAATAGCACAGACTGGGAAATTTTTTTAAACAATTGAAATTATTTCTCACAGTTCTAGAGGCTGGGAAGTCCAAGATCAACCTGCTGGCAGGTTCAGTGTCTGTGTCTGGTGGGGGCTGCTCTCTACTTCCAAGATGGTGCCTTGAATGCTGCATCCTCCAGAGGGAAGGAATGCTGTGCCCTCACTTATCAGAAAGTGGAGGGGACAATAAGAACCAAACATTCTCTGTGAAGCCCTTTTATAACAGCATTAATTCATTTGTGAGGGTGGAGCCCTCATGAACTAAACACTTCTCAGAAAGCCCCACCTCCCAATGCTGTTGCATTAGGGATTAAGTTTCCAGAACCTGAGTTTTGGGGAGCACATCCCAAGCATAGCACCCTCTAAGAGCTTCCCACTTCACTCACCTTAGAACAAACCTGGAAAACTGGCAGCGCCTAACTTGTTTCTTCCTCTCTGTGTTTCTCCCTTTGTCATTCTGCTTCAACCACATTGACGTCCATGAAGTTTCTCAAACACTCAAGCACGTTTCTCCCCAGGGTTTAGGCCTTTTTGTTGTCCCTGTCTGGAATGTTCTTACCTCAATAACCAAGAGTTCCTTAATTTTCTTCTTTAGAGTGTCCACACAAATGCCACTTAATTGGGGAGGCCACCCTCCACTACAGGATATCAAACAGCAGCCCCTCCCCAACGCTCTTGTCTCTCTTGCTTTGATTTTTTTCATATATACTGTAAATTCATTTATTTACTCTCTTCTTTCCCTCATAGGCACGTGAGCTCCTTGAAGGCAAGGACTATGCTTTACTTTATCAACAAAACTCTGTATTGGTTCCTCACACAGTAGCATTTTGTGATTAGTTTACATGAGACCTCAGTTAGCCAGGCTATTTTATTATCCAGAAAAATATCTGTTGAGCCAGACTAGATATTCATGGTTACACTTAGTGTTGGGAATACTCTCCAAGGACAGGTACATTCAGTCATGGATCTGTCTTAAAAGGCTCTATGTTTAAAAAGGTTGAGATCACCATCAGCTGCAGGGGCTTGGTTGGTTTGCATTCATTATCAGACTATTGGTCGGCGGGTTTAGCTGTCCACGGATTATTGCTCTGGAGCCTCTAGGGCCCAACTGGGACCCCATCAGACTTAATCTTCCCTGCCCTTATGGAACTTTAAAAGATCACTTCTTTTTCTGTTAGCATTTATCTTAATCAAGGTACTGTATTTGTTATAAAAATAACTGATTATGGTCAAGTGTGCTTATGTGCCAGAAAATTCAGAAAGCATTTTGTATGCATTTATTTTTTAAAAATACAGTTGACTCTTGAACAATGCAAAGGTTAGGAGCACCTGCCATGTTCACAGTCAAAAATTCACATATAACTTTTCACGCCCCCAAAACTTAACTACTAATAGTGCGCTGACTGGATGCCTTATCAGTAACGTAAACAGTCAATTAATAGATCGTTTGTATATGTATTATACATTGTATCCTTACAATAAAGTAAGCTAAAGAAAAGACAATATTATTAAGAAAAGCACAAGGAATAGACAATACATTTACAGTACTGTGCCGTATTTATTGATATTCTGCTATAAGTTTACGTCATCTGTTTTCAAGGTAAATTTTCTGTCTGAAACTGTGGCCAACTGCAGGGGCAGACCTCAATCTACGATATGTATCAAGCAATTCAACTTTTTCTTATAAAGTTATGACTTTTGTCTGCTTCTTGGAAGCATTTCTGGCATCACTAGTGGCACTTTATATGTGTCCCGTGGTGTTATTCAAGGTTTACAATATTGCACTGAATGAAAAATATTCAAGAACTTTGAGCAATCACTTTTTACTGCTATCTGCAATTTACTGGAGAGAGGAACTGCCCACATGGAGATGATGACAGTCACATGGCATGTAAGCTGATACAACGTGTGAGCTACCACAATAACAACAGGAGGTGGCTACAAAGTTATTACCATAGAACAGTATGTACTTTTCTTTTCTTTTTTTTTTGAAATGGAATCTCACTCTGTCACCCAGACTGGAGTGCAGTGGTGCAATCTCAGCTCACTGCAACCTCTGCCTCCTGGGTTCAAGCAGTTCTCCTGCTTCATCCTTCCTAGTTGCTGGGACTACAGGCGTCTGCCACCATGCCTGACTAATTTTTGTTTTTTTTTTTGTAGAAACGGGTTTTCACCATGTTGACCAGGCTGGTCTCGAACTCCTGACCTCAGATAATCCACCCACCTTGGCCTCCCAAAATGCTGGAATTACAGGCGTGAGCCACCGCCTGTATGTATTATTTTACATACAGTATGTATTATTTTATGTAATTGATTTTATGCAGTTATTATTTAATACTGCATCTACATGTTTGTTTATATTTCTTTTCAATGTGAATGGTGTCAAGTACAGTCCTTAAGTGTTTGTATTCATAAGTTTTGATAAACTTTAACTTTTTGTAATGGATTGGTGTGTGTTATATGGTAGTAAATGATAAAATACACTAGTATCTTCATATATTTTGTGCATTTATCCGATGCCTAACTTTTTTCTAATTTTTCTACATTCTAGGCTATGAGTTTTGTCTGCAAGTTTTATCAAATTGCCAAAAATCTCCAAAGCATTTTTCATATGTATATATATTTGTTCCTATAAAATAAATATATATTTTATAATATATATTATTCCTATAAATATAATATTTTAATATAATTTTAATCCACATATAAGAAGACCCTCACAGTTCAAACCCAAGTTGTTCAAGGGTCAAGCTATTCACTAATCAAGTGTCCACTGAACACACATCTGTCAACAGACTTTGCCTGAATGACAATTTCATTTGTTTCTTCCAATGATATCTTGCTTTCTATCATCCCTATTTTATAGATGAGAACACTGATGTTCCAAGAGGCTAATAAATTGCCCAACCTCACACAGTTGAGACTTAAAGCCCTCTCTGCCTAGTTCATGTCTTCTCTACTTACTGCTCTGTGCTTCTTCCTCCTGTAGGATGATGTCTGTCTGCAACCAGTGATGACGCTTAGGCCATGCTGCACCCTCAGCTGGTTAACCAGCTGAATTTCCAAAATGAGAAAAAAAGAGCCCTGGCAAGAGAGGAGGGGAATGGGGTGATAACCACTTTCACTAAGAAAGGAAGGTAGGAGAAGGCAAAAATGTTATCAAGAATAGGAGTTAGGAAACATTAAAATGAAAACTCTCTCTACACTGGTCACCTGTGTGACCCTCTGCTCATGATGAAACAGGAATTACAGGAAAAAAAAATAACCTTACCCACTGCAAGAGCTAAAATATAGCACTGGGGTTGATTCCAGAAAACAGCTGCTTGAACAAACTCTGTGGATGCACAGCAGGAACCTTCCGTGTGTATCTAATTTCCACACCCTTGTGGATTTCTAGCCAGTCCAAGTTGGCAGCCCAGAAATCCAAGTTTTGCTGTGTGCTTGCTATTTAATACCTAGCCTGTTCCCAGCTGTGTTCTTCAGACCTGCAAAAACTGAGCAAAATTTCAAAAATGCAGACCAGGAAAAAAATCTACATCTAGCCCCACCATATCTTGGGCACTGATAGTTTGTTTTGTGCTGCTGTGACAGAACACCTGAGACTGTTTATATTATGAACAGAAACTTGTGGGCTCACAGTTTTGGAGGCTTAGAAATCCATGATTGTGGAGCTGGCCTTTGATGAGGGCCTTCTTGCTGCATGATAGCATGGTGGGAGATCAGAGCTTGAGAAAGAGAGAGAGAGCAGGACAGGTCGAATCACTCACTTCCTCAAAAAGGACATTAGTCCTTTCACGATTATGGAACCTTAGGGTCTAAACACCTCTGAAAGATCCCACATCTCAATACCATTACAATGGCAATTCCATTTGAACATAAATTTTAAAAGGGACAAGCATTCAAACCATAGCAGGCACATGCATGTTGGAGCAATGGAATGGTTTAATCCATATTTCTACTATTTACAAACTATCTGATTGTATTATTCTGTTCTTGCATTGCTACAAAGAAATACCCAAGACTGGGTAATTTATAAGAGGCTTCATTGGCTCAAGGTTCTCCAGGCTGTACAGGAAGCATAATGCTGGCATCTGCTTATGGGGAGACCTCAGGAAGCTTCCAGTCATGATGGAAGGTAGAGGGAGAGCAGGCATGTCACATGGCAAAAGCAGAAGCAAGAGGGGAAGTGGGGAGGTGCTACACACTTTTAAACAACTCAATCTCAGGAGAACTCGCTCATTATTGTGAGAACAGTGCTAAAAGGATGGCACTAAGCTATTCATGAGAAATATGCCCCCATGATCCAGTCACCACCCACCAGGCCCCACTTCCAACATTGGGGATTATGTTTCAATGTGAGATTTGGGCAGGGACACACATTCAAATTATATTTGTGACCTTGTGCAATTGACATCTTCCCTGGGCCTCAACTTCTTAATTTCCTAAAGGAACAATTCTATTACTCAGGACTTCTATAAGGGCGAAATGAGGCAATGTTCATGAAAGTCCATTTTGAAACTTCCGGGAAATTTCTCCTGTAAATATAGTTAACCACTGTTCTCGGCTTCTTCTTTATCTTGTAAGTTTCTCAGGACTGTATTTCTGCACATACCACACTGCTTTATAACGACCAAGAGACAGCTGACCAAAATCACCTGTTCCTGGCACAGTGCAGGCACTGCAGAGATGCATAGGTTTGTGTTTCCCTAGATGCTCCCAGTCTAGTGTAAGAAATCCAGGTGCACATGGCAATATTATCAAAGCAAAGGCTGCTTGCTCTTAGAGATGGAGAAACAGGCTGGGCGCCATGGCTCATGCCTGTAATGCCAGCACTCTGGGAGGCCAAGGCTGGTAGATCACTTGAGGTTAGGAGTTGGAGACCAGCCTGGGCAACATGGTGAAACTCAGTCTCTATTAAAAATATAAAAATTAGCCTGTTGTGGTGGTGGACACCTGTAATCCCAGCTACTCAGGAGGCTGAGACAGGAGAATTGCTTGAACCCAGGAAATGGAGTTTTCAGTGAGCCACGACAGGGCAAAAAACAAACAATAATAACAACAACAACAAGAACAACAAAACAGTGACTGACAAAAGTCAAGAACCCAGGAGAATAATTCCCTCTTCCTGAAACAGTCAGAAAAGGTGTTTCAGACCTAAAGGAAGTGATACATGAGCTCTGATGGTCTCGAGGGTTTAGTTATACATGCCAGGCTGAGAAACAAACAAAAAGGGGGTACTGGGATCACAAACAAAAATGTGGAGCACGATAATTTTTCTCAAGAAGCTGCATTTGAGTTAAGTCTGGAAGGATGAAGAAGCTTTGCATTAGGAAGCAAAACACTGCATTTCTAATTGAAGAGTGAGAGTAAATGGTTGGAAGAGGATCCGAGAGGGATTTAGGGTCCAGATCAGACAGGGTTAAAGGACATGCTGAGAAGCTTGGATTTCTTTTCTACAGAGGATCTGCTCTTATTGGAGGGAAGTGAAGGGCAGTAACCTGTGCTTCATGAGGATAACGTGGACTCATTGTAGAAGAAGGAATAGGGCTTTGAGATAGCCAAGTCAGGAAGAACAGTGATGACGTTTGACCCTATTGCATATCCAGAGTAAGTAAATGACCTCCCTGTGGGCAGATTTATACAGGATGGCTCTTTACCTGCTTTATTTATGTATGTAATTTGCTCAGCACGATACAATCTGGCTGTAATTGTCAGTGTGGCAGAAACTTCGGGCAGCCTACCCCAAACCTTCCCCGCTTTTGCATCGCTGCCCTGTCCATGTAGATAGTTCTGCCCTGTGACGATCAGGAACAAATTCTAAATAATTGTAGAAACAGCAACTCCCTTGCTGGTGATGGGTGAAGTGAGGACATGTAACCCAATGTGGCCGATGAGCTGTGAGGAGACATCCTCTTGCTCTTTCTGGGAAATGGTTCCTCTCTTATTAAAGGAGACACAAAGAGGAGAGGCCCCTCTGTTACGAGTTGAATTGTGTCTCCTAAAAGGTTTATAGAAATCCTAACCCCTGGTACTCCAGAATGTGACCTTGTTTGAAAATGGGGTCATTACAGATATAATTAGTTACAATGAGGTCATAGGGTAGGCCCCTAACCCAGTATGACTGGTGTCCTTCTAAGAAGGGGAAAGAGAGACGGACAGATGAGCACCACGGGAAGACAGGGACACACAGGGAGAAGACAGCCATGTGACGGGGGAGGCAGGGATTGGAGTGATCTATCTGCTAGCCACTGAACACCAAGGATTGCTGGCAAACCCTGGAAGCCAAAAGAGATAAGGAAGAATTTGCTCCTACAGATTTCAGAGGAAGCATGGCCTGCTGAACACCTTGATTATGGACCACTAAAGTCCAGAATTGTGAGACAACCTATTTTGTTGTTTTAAGCCACTCAGTTTGTGGTACTTTGTTACAACAGCTCTAGGAACCTAATTTCTCTCTCATTGCTGGGTCTCCATAGAATGCCGGAACTGATGCAGTCATGTGGAACTTCGAGAGAAGCTGACCTGGGGCCAGTCTATGTGCTATGGAAGGCAGAGAGAAAGCAGAAGGAACCTGCTTTCCTGGTTCCTTGACTGAGTCAATGTCCTAATTTTCCGGAGCCTCCCTGCCATCTGGTTCTCTGCAGTGTAGTGTCATACCCTGCCCTGTCCACTTGGGTCAGGGATCCTTTTATTTACCGGAGAAAACGTTCTAACTTTTGTGATTAGGTTGACGCTGCCTGGTCACACCATCAGGAAAGCCCTTTTCACTTGAAACTATACAAAGACAACAAAAGAAGGCTTTGAGAATTACTATCCTCCTGTTCTGTATGAGAACTTTACCTGATTACTCAACATTCAGATACACAATGAGTTCAATCTTCCTCTCCATTTTCCACCCTAAAATAACACATGTTACTGGGGTTGTACGCCTATGCTGGGCCGCTGTGGCTTCTCTATTGTTTCCTGAGTCTGTACTCTCCCAGTACCTCTGCACCATACTGAAAAGGGCATGTTTGCTTCAGTGCCTTCATGTATTAAGCCACACTGTACTCAACACTCGCTTAAGATGCACGCTTTCGTAAAGTATATTTACATAGCCAGTGTTACTTCCCCATTTATCCTCTGTGAATGGCCAGCTCTCTGCTTGACGTGTTAGTAACAGACATGCTGGGACTATGAACTGAATTGTCTCCAACCTTGAAGCCCATGTGTCTTCTTGGTTCCATTCTCTCTGTTTGGGAACAGCATCCTCAGGAGTCTGGGTAACTGGAAGGACAGTCTAATCCCTTCTTGAATGAAAGAAGCATCTCTTGCTTGGGGCTGCCATGGACCACAGATCCACCATTGAGGAGATGAATAGCATTGCCCAGGTCAATGAGTGATGTAACTTGTTTGCTGGCATCAACCATATCCCACCCACAGCTCTACTCCAAAGACTGAAACTCAGGAGCTACTGGGACACACGGCTACTTAATTATTTTATGGTCAATGTATGTGTGCTATCCACAGTGCTGTATAGTAAGAATATCATTATTCATTGAATGTGAACATGATGCCATGCATCTTGCTAAGGACTTTACACAGGTAATAGAGAGAAAATTGCTGCAACAAAATACATGTGGTAAGTATTGTCATTCTCCACAATTTACAAATGCAAAGAAAAGAAAATAATTTTACTAACCAAAGTTGAGTAATGGAAGTACAATGTAAACAAAAAAAATAATATTTTCTTTTCTCTTCTCTAATTGCTCTTTATGCTTACAAAATATGCTGAGGACATTGGGGGAGAAAACCATTGTCCAACTTCATGCCTATCTCTCAGATAGATGGTAAATTGAGAGAAAGAGAGAGAGAGGTAATGGATGAATGGACAGATAGATGGATAGTTAGATCAATAGAGAATGGAGGATGGATGGATGAATGGATGGATGGATGGATGGATGGATGAGATAAGTAGATGAATAAGTAGATAGACATATAGATAATGGATGGATAGAAAGATGGATAGATAGATGACAAATGAATGGATAAAGGATGGATACAGACTGGATGATGGATGATGGATGGATGGATGGATGGATAGATGGATAGGTGAGATAGATCAATACATAGATAAATAGATGGATAAATAGATAAATAGATTGATTGATTGATTGATAGAGATAGGTATACATGCATATATCTTTATCTATCTTGCTATTTATTTATCTATCTGGTGGAATTGGAGATACTAGTGTGATCCAGGCACCTATCTTTAAAAAGGATGGATTACTTGACTTTCCACCCTTGTCCCATGGCCCTTCTTCCTTTGCTTGTTCAGTCAAGCTAAATTCCACCATGTCTCTATCATTGTAAAACTTTTCAGGGAGGAAACCTCAGTGGAACCAGGTTTTTTACTTTTACTTTTAACCAAGTCTTTTACTTTTGCTTTTTTTTTTTTTAAGGTTGAGTTCCACACACTGTTGGTGGCACCTAAAAAACCACTGCCACTAGTTGAAAAGTTAATTACGGATTACCCCTTGAAATAAAATACAAGTTTTATTGGAAGTGGAGGGATAAATCAAAACAGCTGGAGGGAGAATGCCATGAAACTGCTGTGACGAAGCCCATGATGTTCCACTTAGAGTAAACATTCCTTTTAATTTATTTTTTTTTTTTAAGTCCTGAGTCTGCTGTGTAGAAAGTCATCATTGCTTTCATGTGGGACAAAAGAGGATTTGGAAAGGGAATTTCCTTAAATCTGTGCATTGAAAATGCAGCTTATGGGAGCCTAAAGAAAATACATTTTGCTTTTTCTTACAGTGGGTGCCTCTTAATTGTGACTTTTATAAACCCTTCTGTAGCTATCATAACCATCCAATTATCTAACTTCATTTTTGTATGATTAAAAGAGTCTCTCTTGCCGAACATACGGCAATTATTAGAACGTTTCTAAAATCTTTTTTTCTAGTGATATGAAACTCCTGTAGATAAAATAAGTCTTGATTTACACAATCCTAAAGTACATGTGAATGTTATATCTATAAATAAATCCTCCATAGTGGATGCAAAATCTCATTATAAGTAACAATACTTTAGCATATTCATTGACCAAAAGGTCTTGTGATGTTAATGTTAATAAAATTAAACTTCAGCCATTTCATTCAACTACTAATTCCTGAGCTCTAAGAACTAGGCACTATGCTAGGCAGGGAAGCTATATGTGTATGTGTGTCTGTGTCTATGTGTGGACAAGTATGTGTGTGCTTCTTTTCTCCAAGAGTTCATATTATCATGGGAAACTGTAGATAACCCAACAGAGGAATAAAACTAAGGTTGATAGAGAACTTTCTATATGCCAAGTTCTATTCTATGCACTTTACATCTAGTATCCCATTTAACCCTCACGTCAGCTCTAAGGGGAAAGTATTGCTATCTTTACCTTAGAAATGAATACCCTGAGAGTATAGTGGGAAGGAGAATTGTTTATGTTCCCTAGACAGTGACTGATGCAGCTAGGGTAGATAATAAAACATATATCACAAAACATCATCCATAAAATAATAGACATCTATTTACATATCAAAGTCATAATATAAAAAGCCATGCATTATAATTTGAAGAATTGAAAAAAGCTTCAATGAAGAGAAACTCCCCAAGGATGTAGTGAAAAGGATGACTGGACAGATAAAAAATATGTTAAGAAGAAGGAATGAAAAATAGGGAAAAAGGCAGGCATTGCATTACTTTTAATAAAAACAAAAAAAAAGAATGTAAAAGTTCAATTAAAGGTGAATGGTAAACAAATTCTTACATAGTCACATAATGCACAGTTGGCCATAAAATGTTGAGTGGTAGAATAATTTGAACACTTGCAAAATTTTACAAACCAAAGTTGAGAGAAGAAAGTACAGTGTAAAACTTTGTATTAAATATAATCACCGTAATGCAAATAAACACAAGCACACACACAAAATTATAAAAGAAGATAGAGTTTTCGCTTTGTTGTAAGATTATGGCTGATTTGTATTTTCCTCTCTATTATTCTGTAGTGCAACTATTTTTATTCATTGTGTCCAGACGTTTCTTTTATAATCTGAAAAAGCTATAAAAATATGAAATTATAAAAGATTGATGGACCTTAAATGTATTGTCACCATTTTCCTGGCTTTAAGTTGCAAGAACTTACACCATTCAGATATTTGTTATATAGCCAAAGCACAAGTTTAGACAGAAAGTATCAGTCTGACTCATACCATGTGCTTCCCTTGGCCCACAGAATGTTAGGGTACCGTAGTCTGGAAAATGTACATTAAGGTCGTTTTTCTGCCTGTGGTGCTTTAGTGGATGGAGGTAACACGAGTGAAGTATTGAGTGTAACCGTGATTATAAGCAACATAATATTATAGAACTAAGCAATGGGGAGGGTAGAAGGAATGGGAAGTTCCATAGGTTTCTATGACTGTTAGGATATTAGGCTATGATCATGAAGGTTTTCAACAGAACGTGGAATTGGAAGATGTAACTTTAAATTCCAGACCACCACTTTGAGACAATTGCCTGAACTCTCCCTCTCTCTCTCCCTCCCCCGCTTCCTCCCTCCCTCTCTCTTCCTTTCTCTGTAGATCTCCCACTCGCTCTCCCTCTTGGAAACAATTTTCTTATGGTCAGAGATTTGCCTCAAATCTCACAGCGAGTTAGAGGCAACCTGGATTCACCTTCCATTGCCTTTCTACAATCCGTTAGTGAGATCTGGCAATGCTCTCCTTCCTTTGTTAGTGCTTCTTTTCATTCTCCTCCTGCCTTTTAAAACCATTCATGTTCTAGAGCACAGGTGGCACATTCTGAGCTCAGTTTCTGCACCATTTTTCAAACGCCATGGAACACCTCTTCCCCACTAAGGCAAGGCATTCCTGAGTAATGAGTGGTAAAAACTTTCCTGAGTCTGTTTTTCAAATTAAATAGAAGTTAGGTCATGCAAACAATAATGACTTATCTGAAACCAATTCTTGCCCAGTTTGGAAAGACTATATGGGGAATTGTATTCAATAGCTGGAAACATCCAGTGGAATTGAATTTGGTGTTAAGACAGGCTGGCAGAGTGCTTGGTAATTTAAAATTTAGCTTCATATTACAAAATCACTGAAGTTTTTTGTTTTTTTTTTTTTTAACTGTTTTAGTAGTGTAGTGTTGGGGTCCGTGCCGAGGGTGGTGGAGAATGAAAGAACACACAAAAGACAAAGACACACAGAGAACATGGCGGCCGCACTCAGAGCCTCCGCCTCACTTTATTTATACTCCATAAACCCCACGTCAGCAGAAAGAATGCAATGCAAAACAAACTTTCTTTTCCCACATGTAACCTTCTACTCAGTTCCTTGTTTCTATGCTCTTCCTTGTCTGCCCGCCTTCTTGGTGCCTATGGGAGTTCATTAAAAGTTCAATTGGAGATACTGTCCTTGAGCCCTATCTATTCTCAGCATACTGTTTTCAAAGGCCCCTGCAGTGTAGAGTTTTGAACCAATGTTAAAATATCAGCAATACGAAAGATGAATCTTAACCTGGTAGGGAGAACATGCCGCTGACCAGAATTTCTATGAGAACAGATGCAGAACCTAAAAGAAATTTCAATATTCTATTTTCCTTAATTTTTGTAACAATTTTTAATTTGTATAAATTCTAAATTGTGTTAATAGTAATAGTAGCAATTTATATTTGGTCATAATATGAAATTTCTTGGAAGTTTTCAAATAGAAATCAGGATGATCAAGGTGAAGAACAACACAATTTTATGTCTGAATTGCATGTTACAATTCTCAAAGCACTTAAGAATTTGTAAATTAATTTTTCCTCAAATTAAAATTTTGTAAATTAATTTTTCCTCAAATTAACACACGAGAGAACATAAAATTCTTATTAGATTCTTATTTAACTAAAAGGAATATGGATTATAAAGCAGGAGAAATAGTGACATACAGAGGATTTCTAGGGCTTGCCTTTTTACAGTTCATTTATGCATCCATCCACCCATCTATCCATCCATCCCTTCATCCATCCATCCACTCATCCATCCATCCATGCATGCATCTATCCATCCATCCACTCATCCATCCATCCGTCCATGCATGCATGCATCCATGCATCCATCCATCCATCCATCCAAACATCCAACCATCCACCCATCCATTTATCCTTTCTTTTACTGCTATGCCTATATGTCTTTATACCTTTTCTCTTTTTGCATATATATAACCACATGTGTGCATATGTATGTGTATAATTTTAAATAGGTATACATAGAACACTTATGGTCTTTGTTCTCACAGAGCATGGTCTAGTGATCTAATGGCTGGGACGTTGTTGGCTGAACTTGAATGTGGATATCAATGTGCTATTTTCCCAACGATTTGGGGTCTCCCTTTGGGATTTGGGATGTCCTGCAGACCCGAAAGATATCCTCAACCTAATGACCACAATGCTGGAAATGTTCCAATGAAATTACCTGAAGGGAACAAGGCCAGGCTGATGTGGATGACTAGGTAAGGAAGAGACTAGATCATTTTTTTTTTTTCGTTTTGTTTGTTTGTTTTCTGGAGGAAAATGTACACTTTGCCTCCAGATAACAAAACAAAAATTATGTCAGTCCACTGTATTGTCCCATATTATGCACTTTTAAAACACCTCTCCAGTCATTATTTATTCAATCAATGAGACATTTGGTTCATTAAATGAACTTACTGTGTACATGGGGTTGGCCTTATCCCTGCCCTTATGGAACTGAACTCAAAGGAGATGAACACACAAATCATGAGGAGAATGAGTAGGAGTATTGGCCATGATATTGACCATGATATGACTCTGGGATCATCTCAGAAACCATGTGCTTCAACAACCACTGGGTGCCAGAAATCATCGGTGAGTGTGGAGAGGTTTAAGGTGAGGAACCACCTTCCCTGAGAGTCTCCTGAGACATGAGCAGACCTCAGGCCATCTGACCTAATTCATAGATTGGGTCAGAGGGTCACAGGTAGGCCAGGTGATGCACGCACAGGCAGTATTTGGCCATAAGTTTTCACATAAGCTAGCAGAAATAGTTTACACTTTGATTTGGGGACCAGACAGAACTAAAGTCAAATCTTGTCTTTACACACCTTCAGAGCTGGGAACTTGATTAAAGGCCCTCAACATCTCTGAGCATGTATAAAATGGGAAGAAAGCACTTCATCTGTCACGGATATCAGAAGTCTTGGAAATAATGCATGCACAACACTGAGCTTAATGCCTAGCATAGAGCAGACACTTACTAGATAGTAGCTTACAGCACCCGCAGGTTCGTTAACCAAAGTCCCTCACCTGAGCTGACCAATCCTCACAGCTGCTGCTTCTCTCAGCTCTGATCCTCTAACTTATTTTTCAGCCTTTGGCTTCTTTCTCAGATCAAATGGTCTTTATGTAGCTTCCCCGGGCCACAGATTCTGTTTATCTACTCTGCTTCTAGCCTTCCTCGGTAGAAGTTTAGTTCCCTCCAGCCCCAGAGGTTTAGAAGGTATGATTGAGGGTTGCACTAATATCCTGTGGGCGATAGCTTCACTGGGCTTGACTACCCACTGCAAAAAGAATCCAATACATCTTGAGAGCATCCACATAAAACATCAGAAAAAATTAGTTTTATCCCTCTTTAAAAGACAGGAAGCAAGCTCAAAGTTAAGCTACCTAAAAGATACACAGCTAGTAAGGAGTAGAGTTTAGATGTCACCCTAAGTCTCTATAACAGACTTAGTACTAGTCTACTGGCAGCACTAGATTTCCAGTCTAGTAGTCTGAAAAGCACATCACATATAGATTTGTATATTACTGCACATAGAGTGGACCTGGATTATATCCAAATTACACACAGCAATTTTAATAAAAGAGGTGGCTCTTTGCTCCAGGGAATTTGTAATATCACTGAGTGAACAGAACTTGAAATCAGGAAAGAGGAAACAAAGCTTCCTTGAGACAAAACAACACCCAGAAAGCCCACTTGATCCAGGGAACCTGAATATGATACTGGTGGTAGTTGTCAGGACTGGGAGCAGCGGATGCGAGATTTAGTGGGTCAGTTTTAGAATATCTGGTTTGAAAGTGGAAAAACGCAATGAACCATCTAGACTTTGGAATTTATCTCCTTCCCCAATTCTCCACTCCCCCAACAACAACAACAACAACAAAAACACTTGGAATAAACAGGTCATGCAATGAGGTAATTGATGGAATAATGTACTCTCCTGTTGGGCACCCCTTGGAGGAGGCAGATTTTGCCCTTTAGCTATACATTACCATTCCTGAAACTGTAAGGTACCTGTGTCATTAATGGAAGGAGAGAAGGGAAGTATTAGGACTGCAAATTTGGGGTGCATGACCAGCCTGGCACTGAGCTTGCAGACTCCCAGAATCAGGGACGGGAGGGGCCACCAGCAACCTTGTGGCTCACTTGCTGAGCCCTGTCTTCTGCCTGAAGCCCAGGGGTGAAGTCATTCCGAAGTTAGTTGAGGCAAAACAAAACTAGAACATCTTTCTCAAACACACGACATATATTCATCTACCTCTTGGATAAGTTACACAACAGAGGCTGAGGGTTATAGACCCAATTGTGTAACTCCTACAATGAAAGATTTCCTGAACGAGGGGGTGGCAAAGTACCCCCTCTGTCCAAACCAAGCCCCTCCCTCTGTTTATGTAAATAATACTTTATTGGACACAGCCACACCCATTCATCGATGTTTTCTCTGTGCTTTCCTGGGTGCAAGAAAGATGTCTGGCCTGGAAAGATGAAAACATTTACTATCTGGCCCTTTACTGAAAAAAGTTTGCTAAATCCTGAAGAGGGGCAATTACCAGGGTAGGTGTCTCTGCTCGGTAGACACCTTTATGTGACAATTTCCAAAGGGACGCTAACCCTGGTTAGTCTGCCAAATAAATAAAATATTACAGACCTTCCCAGTCAAAGGCACAGAGTGCAAGAAAGAAAGAAAAATAATAATAAAAGGTAATCCCATCGGATTTATCGTTTCAGCCCTGAAGCAAGCCGAGTGCATCTAAAGAACCCTTTCTCAGGAGAGTGGCGAGGCTGTCGAGAACAGGACCCATCCACAGGAGCTGACAGGGAAACCAGCTCAGGGAAGGTGTTGTTGATGTCCCAGGTCAGTGCTGGCAGGGAGACCACATTCCTCCGAAGACCAGCGTTAAGCCTTAGTTTTTCAGGTGTTTTCTTGCATCTGAATCCTACTTACAATTGATCTGGGTGGGGTGATGGGGGTAGACTTGCTGTTAAAGAACAATTTGCAATTGAAATATGACCAATGCATTATTAATGCCAGGAGCCATTCTGGGGCAATATTTATTTACTCCCGTACAATCAGAAGGGTCTCACAAGAGAAAGGTAAAAGAAAAAGAGAGAAGGACAGGGGAATGATGGAAAGAAGACAGAGAAAGGAGACAGGCCGACAGAAAGAAAAAGTGGGAAAGAAAAGAGAGAGGCTGGCTTTCTTTTTTTTCTTTTTTTTTTTATGTGTTTGCCTTCACGACTTCGAAGTTCTCGCTAATTCCATCTGTCCACAACAGAGCCATCGACGGCGAGAAAAAGCATTTCCATATGTGCAAATTAGCATCCAGCCTCCCTTAATCTGTGCCGTGGTCCTCTGAAGTAGATGGTGAGCTTGCCTGCCAAACCCACTAATAGCATCTGAAAAGAGACAGTATTGGCTGGAGCTGCTGTGGGGCTGTTCTCCCCTCCAACTCTGAACCGGCCCTGGTCTCTTCTGCTGCTTCCACTCTGGACTGATGGTGTCGCTTTGCTCAATTTCCAGTAAACACATGACCTCAGCAGCCCCACTCCCTTAATGAAAGCCCCTTTCCCTGCAGACCCATGTATCTCTCTTCTAATGAGATTGGGTCCTTAGATAATGACACTGTGGTCACCCTGCCCAGTGGCAGCTCACACGGCCAGTCTGGCTTTCAGAGATTCAGAAGAATGTCTGCGGGCATCTGCTCCAAGCCTGTCCCCTCAATAGGTTGGAAGGGAGCCCACAAACCTTGCCCAGCCTCTCACCCACTGGCAGCCACACCTTTCTCTCTTTTATTCGTTTTCTTGTCCAGATAAGCCTGGTTCCTCTCTTTCTATTTCTATCTTGCTCAGGACACAGCACTTTATTCATTTATTCAAAAAGTATTTGTGAAATTATTAGGAGGTGCAAGAAAACGGCAGAGATTGGATGTAGTTCCTTTTCTCCTGATGCTTACACTCCACTTGTGTAGATACAGGAGGCAGGAAACAAACAGTTGGAAGCTAGAGGTGCTTTACAAAGCAAATGTGTAAGAGCTAGAGGGGAGTGTTTAGAAAGGACCACCCTCAATGCATGATTTTTGTTTCCTGGGTTTCAGCCTTGGCATTTTCTCAGGATTTTGGGTTAAGCCCATTCATTTTACCAATCCTATTCTGACCCTCTGGGATGGTTCATGTCTATCATGCCAGCTCTGAATACAAAGAACTTGTCCCTAGTGCTGACATCCCTAAAGGATCCCAGTGAAGCACTTCTGTACCTGGATTATAGTTTTCCCTATAAGCCTCTTGGGGAAACCTTCTCTTGCCCATTTACTAGGGAGTACATGAGGAAGTTGGAGCAATTGGAAAGGGTGAACCCTTAAGGTCATTGAGTTCCTCAATATCCTTCCCTTCCTACTCCTATGGGATTTTCCCACCCATTCTTCGGAAGCTTCCACACTGCTGATAGCATTTTTGTCATTGTTTTGTTTTTACAAAAGGGAGACACCAAAAATATACTGTGGTAGAAAGTGAAACATTCCTCCCCTCTTTTTCTTTTTGTCTGTGCCCTTTTCATTCTTTCCAGATACAAGACGTTGAGAATCAAGGAAATCAATCAATACATGAAAGGCTGACCAGTCCACGTGCTCTTGAAGAAGGAGGTGTCACGTGATCTTGGGAGACACTCGTGCACCAGGAGGTTAATGCTGTGTCCTTCCGTCTTCTCATTCAGAAGTTGAGTCTTCCTGAAGACTCCCCTCTTCTCCTGATGCCATCTCCAGCCTCGCTTGGATTTTCGGTGGAGGGATGAGGCACAGTGCTCTGAGTTCCCTCCAGGAGGGCTGGGAAGGACCAGGACCACTCCCTCTTCCTGTGCTCCTATGCAGTGACCCACTCTCACTCTATCTGCAGGTTCCTGATTCCCTCCAGCTGTGGAGAACTCCCTAGGATAATCTAGAAATTCCAGAGCATGTAGGCTGGAAACAGGAGGAGCTCAGGAAGCACAGCATCTGCTTTTCTGACCTCTCCTTTTACAGAAGAGAAGAATTCCCAAAGAGACGGATGAACGAGACGAGCACTTAACCTCAACAGAGTCTTCGGCAAAATCACATCACTCTTCAGCTCATCAAATTCTGCCCTCAAAGTCCCGGGTGACAGACTCGGAAGAAAGAATAGAAAACATGGATTCAGGAGAGCAGCCTGTGGAGCTGAGAATGGCTGTCACGTGAGATTGGTTCCATTTATTCTATGTGGCCCCAAGGGCAGCCCTAGTAACAGCAGCTGGGAAATCATGGAGAGCATGATATCAGGGCTCAATATAAGGAATTATTCCCTGGTTTTCAGAGCTGTCCAAAGAGGAAACCGGTTGCCTCAACGAGGACATCAAATAATTAGCATTCTTACAGCAAAGGAAATTACAAGACAACTGCCATTTACAAAGCATGTTCCAGACCACCAAGTCCTCTTCCACACGGTAATTTGATCCTGATACCATCTCTATGAAGCAGGTACTAATTTCCACTCACTTGTTTTAAACGAGGAAACCGAGGCTGTGCAGGGTACAACAAATGATGTAAACCTTCAGGACTCCTCATGAACAAAACCCAAAGCCAGGCTGGAACTTCTGCCTTTTCATTCCAAATGTATCATTATCATAAACCTTCTATTGCCAAAGGTACTTGAGAAGACAGTGAGACAGTTACAGGGGTGCTTTTGTACAGGACTCCAGCTTCGTGTGAGGTCTCAGGTCAGAGCAAATGAGTGTCCCTTCAGAAAGCTAAAGGTCTGGGGCTCCCCAGGTGACCTGATGGCCCATGACCACGTAGCTGGTGCACACACATGCTAGTTAATGATATTTGCTATTTCCAATTCCCAGCTTTTACTGTTACACAAAGACTTTGCATGGAATTCCTTCTGCGTGAAGTATTCCTCTCCTACTTCCTATGATTCTCAATAAATATTAACTGAAGTTAATATTTACATAAATATATTTAGGATAAAATCTTAAACTCAAATAAGCTATCATCTTTTCTGTGAACCCCTCAGTCTCTCACTGCCACTCCCAAGTACCTGCCCCGCTAAACACTCTCGCCTTGAATCATCAACCCAATCTGTAATTTTTACTCTCTTGTTTATATCTTTGACTTGACTATGAATGCTTTGAGAGAAGGACCTTGTCTCATACACCTTCAACATCTTTGTCTCTGGCATGCTGTAGATGTTAAGTAAAATCTGAATGAACGACTGATGTAGATGCACCGAGCCTGTTAGAAACTGCTTACCTCGGGATATCCAAATTTTCTCCCTCCCATGTGCCCACAAGATTTCTGTTTCTGATGCAAAGGAGAGAACCATACCTGGTGTCCTCGCCGGCTTGAATGCTGGGAAGGTCCTTGCGGCTGCTAAGCCTGCCTTGCCTGGTGGTGCCAGGAATGGAACCACAGTCTCCTGAGCATAGCAGATTCCATATGCTAGCCCCCTAGTCTGCTAAATCACCAGCCAACCTAAATTTGAAACATTTCTAAAGTGTTATACAATGTTGCAATAATGTTTTTACAAAACAAAGGCTGAGTTACTGGAAGCCATTTTTGACCAATCAGCATCTTACTGAAAGAGGAGCCCCAATTGTACCATGGGTAACACAGTGAAAAGAAAAAAAAAAACCACAGTCAGAGCTCACCCAGGAAACACGTGCTTTGTAAATGGGGAAGGGGTGGTGAGGAACTATGGTTGAAATGGGACTGAGGAGGGGCCAAGGATTGTGAGTGGAAAATGTTTTAAAGTGAAAGAGTTGGACACAAATCCCAGACAAATAATGCTCAACTCTTGGGTCCTGGGGACCAGTTGTACTGAGATGAAATGGTAGATGCTACTTAGAGTTAGGAAAATGATGTAGGATCTTAGCTGTCAATCAAACTTCATCCATATGGTAATGGGAACCCTCACATGGCTTCATGCACTTGGGTTATAATAACAGTAGTAGTGTCTCAGGAAAAGGAGGTGACTACCTTGCTCTGGTCTGTGCCGGCTAGACTACACTTGGCATTTTGCGTTTAATTCTGAACACCGAGCTTCACAGAGGATGTGCAGGGAGAATCCTCAGCAGGGAGTGACTGAGATGCAGACAGCATAAAACATCAGCACCTATCCAGAAAAACCACAACAACAACAACAACTTAAAGGTCAATTTGAAAAGAAAACATCTTGACTATTGGAGGCACGAACTATGTTCAAATAGCTGAAGAACTATAATGAAAGGCCTGGATTGTGTTTTCACCAAATTCCTTGCTCCTTTTGGGACCTCTGTGGTGAGTTTTTGTGTGGACAGACAGATAGATGAGAGAATATGGACAGATGGGGAGGGAGATGTACCTGGGGCCCTCATAAAGAAGAATCACAGAGGATGCTCTCATTTGGTGGGAGGAAGAACATTTCAACAGAATGAGCTCTTCAGAGAGATGCTGACTGCCACAGACAGTAGTGAATTCTCTGCCACTGGGTTTGCTGAAGCAGAAAGGGATAGGCACCCTAGCCAGAAATGCTGAACCAGAGATCTCAATGGCAGCTGGGGTAGTGACTTGCAGGCTGGGTGAGCACTGGGTGAGTCAGGATACTTCTTACTATAGCTCACAGAAAATCCAGCTCAAGATGGCTGAAGCACCCAGGGATGTGTGAGTTCCCCTGACAAGAAGGTTAGGGATAGGGCAGGTAGGTTTTGTGGCTCCGTAATATTTTCACACTCCATCTTCCTCAGCATGTTGTGAGCACAGTTCTAGGTACTGCAGAAAGACACAGAGGAAATAGTGGAGTGGGACTGCAGAGGTTGTCGTGTTCCGAGGCCCCCAGGCTCAAGCTGGATTCTTTCTCCGCTGATGTGCTTAGCGGAGGTAGAAACAAAAGTAGGATTTGGTTACCAAAAGGAAGGGATAGGAGGGATGGTTGTTGCATGGGCCGCCAACAGTGACTGCCAGAGCATTTTGTATTTCCTTCTCCTCTACTTTTAATTTAGGTTTATATGATATGCATATATGTATTTAAATATCCTTTTTACCTACTTAAATAGATGATGGCATATGATAGTTAATATTACCAAGGTGTGTGTTGCTTCTTGATGCCTTATTATTTTTTAGTTCTCTTGTTCTTTGCAAATATATGGACTCCAGGCATGTGTGTGCGTGTGTGCAAATTACTTTTACCCAAATAGGAGTGCACCATACATACACCTCTCTTAACTAATTTTTAGTTCACTTATCAACAGGTAGAGCATTCCATATCAGTACAGTGTGTGCTTGTATATCTGTGTGAATATGTGCGTGTATACACCCATATATATATACACACACACACACATACATATTTACCAGTAATACAATTAAATATATCTATTTAATTTCATATATATACACACATATACACAAACACACTTGGAGAATTATCTTTTTAATGGCTGTCTACTATTCTGAATATTTAAGGCATTTGCTATATTTTGATTCTACAGATTATGTTGCAACAAATCTCTTTATACATTTGCTTTACACAATCTTCATAAAATACCTGGGTCAAAGTGTTTCTGAAGCTTTATTCTAACTAGTCACTGCTGAATGTCTCTAGTGTTGCAGTAATTGCACTTGCAACAGCAATGAAATACCCAGCATAGCTCCCCAAACTCTGCCCCCTGCAATGTGTTTTTAGACTCACCTTTGCCAATCTGATAGGAGAAAACAATATTTGATAATAGTTTTAATTTGCATTTATCTTATTACAAGTAAATTTTGTATTTTTTTATGCATAAAAGCTATTTGTGTTTCTCTTTCTATGAACTATTGTTCATAGAAAAACTGTTTTGTTCTCTTTTGCCTGCTTTTTTGCCTTTTTTTTTTTTTATAATTCCTTAAAAGACTAAGTTCCAAGAAGTTGATCAAGCCTCTTTCACTCATCTTTTAGATCATGGGTTAATCTGGAAAATACACAAATGTGAGCCAAGACACATCTCTTCTTTTTCTCCTGTGGTCACAGAAAGACACTCGTAGGCAGGGATCTTGGGGTAGCTGTCTGCCCTCCACCTCACTCCTGGCCTGTGACTTGATCGAGCCACTGCCACTCTGAGACTTCCTTCCCCCTGACGAGGTATCCAATCCACAGAGTCACCTCTTGTCTTTCTCGGGGGCAGTGAGCCATGAATAAGGCAATGAGCGTGGAAGCTTTTTCCAGACTGTAGAGCTAGTGTGTGTTTCCAAGCTGAAGCCCAGCCTATTGTAGGCTTGGGCAGAATGAAGCATGTTTTCTTATTTCCTTTTCTTCTGTGCCCCAGATGTTCGGCAACACCCACAGCAAAGGCCTTGGGTAAGGCATGCCGGGGACACGACTGCCCAGGCTGCACCATTGCCTGGAGACCCACCTCTCAGACCTGGTGCTCATGGGTGGGGAGGAAGCCAGGCCCCTTGAGCATCCCCCAACCCCCATCTCCTCTTCATCCCTCACTTGGATCCCTCAGAATCTGAGCTCTCCTAAGTCTACCGTTCAAAACCAAGCAACTTCGAAGTCATCGGAGAGCCCTTGCTAGTTGAATATCCCAGCTCCTCAGTGGGCAGAGATGTATTCTGAGCAGGGAAGCCAACTGTGGCATGACTCTAAATCTTCCTTCAGTGTGGCATCATTCTAAATCTTCGTTCCAGCCTCCCTGTTTCAGGACTTACGAATTATTAACGAGCCCTCTGTTTGTAATGCCGGGCTCTCTGCTTCCTCCAAATTAAATTACTGAGGAATATATTTGATTATAAACATACTTAGTAAATGTTTTCATTGTTGCTTTCTGTAGCTTCCTTTGTACTAAAGTGTTATAATGTCAAAAAGTCAACCGCAAACATCTACAGCCTGCCGTGGAAAATCATTTAAAGCAAACGCTGGGCAAATTAAGTAATCAGAAATGAAAACCACTTTAGGACAATAGTGAATGTAATTTGTCATCTCTCAAAAAAGTCAAGGGAGGAACATTGCAGCAGCTGAGCACTTCTGGAAGGGGACCTGAAACTGACAGAAGAAAGCTGAGTGGGGTGGGTTGCATCCCTCTTCCTGTTTGTGCACCTGACTAAGACGGAGTCTCTCTGTGCCTCTCTTTCCTGATCTGCAGAGTGGGAACACTAAGTCGGTCTGACCTACCCCACAAAGCCGCTAAGAAAACAGTTTTATACACTGTAAATTATCTCCAACTGTGAATGCCAATTACTGTTTTAACAAAAGTAAACAATGAAAATGCTGAGAAGATGGAGTGTAACAAATACTTAGTCAACAACAATTGTGCCAGCTGGGCCGTGGGCTAAGGGGTCCATAGGTTCTATACATGAACATTAACATGGTCCCTATTTTCTAGGAGCTCACAGTCTAGTGGGTAAACACATACACAAAACAGTTGTCCAGGTTCAACTGGGCAAGTCTAGCACTGCAGGCACAAACCAACTACTCTTAGTAGAGAAGAAGGCATTACAATGGACCCCCTTATCCAAAGTTTTACTTTCTGTGGTTCAGTTACCTGAGGTTAACCATAGTCCAAAATAGGTGAGTATGGTAAAATAAGATGTTTTGAGAGAGAGAAAGAGAGACAGACTACATTCATAAAACTTTTTTTACAGTGTGACATTGAGATTGTTTCATTTTATTAGTAGTTATTGTTGTTCATCTCTTCCTATGCCTAATTTATAAATTAAACTTTATAATTAATACATACGTGTAGGGAAAAGCATAGGCTGTATGGGGTTCAGCACTATCCGAGGTTTCCAGCATCCACTGGGGTTGGATAACATGGATGAGGGGCTACTGCACATGCATGACACTGGGAGGACATGGGGCTCAGGGACAGAGCTTTGCTTGCAGATTTGGTAGCAGAGAAAAGATGGAATTTACAGTAGGATCAGAGACATTCCAAGGAAGCTTCTGGGTGAGAAGGAAGGGAAGAGAGTTTCAGGAAAGGGAAACAGTGCTCGTGCAAGCCCAAGGTATTGGGTATTAGAGAGTGTATTAGTCTGTTCTCATGCTGCTAATAAAAACACAATTTGTAAAGGAAAGAGGTTTAATGGACTCACAGTTGCACATGGCTGGGGAGGCCTCACAATTATGGTGAAAGAGGAAGGAAGAGCAAAGGGATGTCTTACGTGGTGGCAGGCAAGAAAGAGCGTGTGCAGGGGAACTTCCCTTTATGAAACCATCAGATCTCATGAGACTTATTCACTATCATGAGAACAGCAAAGAAAAGATCCACCCAAATGATTCAATTACCTCCCATCAGATGCTCCCCCAAGACACATGGGAATTATGGGAGCTACAATTCAAGATGAGATTTGGGTGGGGACACAGCCAAACCATATCAGAGAGCACTGCCTTGAGGACCAGAAAGTCGATAATGTTTACGGGTAGAGTGGAGACAAGGGAGCTGGGCAAAATCGCTGGGGCCCAACTATCAAGGGCCTTGGACTGCCATCTTGAAGAGTTTGGAGGCTCTTCTATGACTAATAGAAACCATTGATACATTCAAATAGTAAATTGCTATCACAACTGTCTTTTCAAAACATAACTGAATGACCACCAAAGGCAGTGAAGTGGAAAGTGAATGGGTTTGGGAGCCAGCGAGACCTGGGTTTAACTCCATAACAGTAGAACCTTCACCACCCTGTGTCTCACTTTCTTCCTCTTTGCAGTGGACAAAACACAGCCCACTTCTCTGAGTTGCTGGGAGGAAAAATGAGACCATGTGTATAAGATTTCTAGCCTTGCATCTCGCATAGAAATAAGCAATTATTAGCTTTTGTGTTCTTTTCCTTATGGAAATTCTGACCCTTTTGTTCCTTCTTTAAGCATAGGAGAAAAAAACAAAAGAACAGACAGGAAGACAGTGTGCTACAGAGGGAAGAATGAGGCCATGTGGCCATCCATGAATCATACCTGCTTTCTCAGCCTCAGTTTCCCTAGGGGTGTGGAACAAATTTGAAAGGCCCATCTAGCTTTAACTGCCTCTCATGATATCAAATGGACATGTGGGAGACAGAGCTTGTTTAATAGGAGCCCTTCTATGACCACAGCATGACAAATGACATTTAATGCAAGCTACAAAGGCACCAGATGAGGACTTTAATGAAAATAAAATGGCGTCTCCATATCATCACAAATTAGCTCCATCTATCTGCACAGCCTGTGGTTCTGAAGTAATAGTTTGAAATTCAGCAACACTTATGGTTAACACATGCTGGTTTATTCATTTGTTTTCTTCATCAAACATTTACTAAGCACTTATTAATGCCAAGAACCATCCTAATTTTTAGGGACACCAAGATGAAAGGGCTTACCTTTTAACACAAGTTAACCATCCTCTTCAAGCTCATCAGAACCCCTCAAGGGCAGAAGTTATGTTTTATACGTCTCTGCTGACATTTACAAGTCCAGTGTCTGTTGAACAGTAAGGCAACGAATAACTTCATTGTTGATGGTGGAGTGGTCCTGGTGCTTGTGGGCTGGTGTTTGTGAAGCTGCTGCTGATGGTGGTGGTGGTGGTGATGGTCATGGTGGTGGTAATTGCAGTGGTGGTATTTGTGGTAGTGGTTTGATATTGGTTGTGATGAGTGAAGTGATGCTTGTTTTGCTGGTAATAGTGATTGTTGTGGAAGTGCTAGTACCTCCATCAACAGCATGAGTATTGGACGTGAAGGTGCTTGTTTTGTTGATCATGACTTAATTTTTTTCCAAATGAATATTATTTTATTTTTCTTCTTGGTGGTATTTTGTTTTATAAATTCCTGTGTTTTTACATGAAGGATACATGTTCATTGAAATATAATATAAAATCACATTAACAATATAACCCTTACTCGGTTTTGATTCACATACTTTAAAATGCATACATGCATTTTACATAGAACAGACTGTTTTATAACCTGGCTTTTTCACTGAATCAAAAACATCATTCTCTTTCGAAAAAAAGATCATCTTTCTTTTTTATAAATAATTTCTAGACCTTATTATTAAAGGCAGCATCTTATTTCATTATTGGAGTCTATGATTCTTTACTGAACCAGTTCTTGAGCATCTACTTCCTAAGGTAGTGTAATGAGTGTAGACTTCGAGGAAGGTATGGCAAAGATTCAAAGCCAAACTCCACTCAGAGCTTGATGACACTGAAGCACATTCCTTTGTCTCACGGAGTCCCCATTCATTCTTCTATAAAATGAGGGTATCAGTGCCTACCTCCTAGGGTATTTTGAGGCTGAAATATAATGCCCCATAGAAAGCCCAGTGACTCGCCTATGTCAGATACTCAGGTAACCTTCTCCATTTATTGGCCACACTACCTGGACAGTTTTTGCTTTTCCTTCACCCATTTAGAAAACTTGGGGAGCTATTAATACAAACAGGTCTATCTTCCAACTCAGGAGGAGAGGTACAAGCGGGTCAGGGAGATCCAAGCTTCCCATGGTCACCTTTTCACTCTCCCACTCCCCAGTTGTGGTGTCTTGCATAGCAATTGCAGGACAGAGCAATTGTTAGGACCAGGTTGCCATTTCTCCCTGCCACAAGCAATGTGGAAGCAGTGAGGAGAGAAGATAGGATCCCTACTACTGGGGTCAGAGGAAAACGGAGGGAATATTTCTGCCTTATTTAGCATAATAAGTTGGAACTCAGAATGCATTACCCAACAGAACCATATTGTAAGTGATAGTAGGTTTCCAGGCTAGCCCTCAAAAGTTGCCACCATCCAAAAACGCCCTAGGGTCCCATGTAAACAGGACCATTTCAGTTGACTCTAACAAGTACTAACTTCAGGTTATTTAAAAAATTTAAAACACGACGAAAAAACCTTTCTACTCCTACAGGTGATGTCAATGCCAAGGAATGGCAATCAGAAAAATGTCTATGGTGAGTATCTTAGTCTGTTTTGTGCTGCTATAACAGAATACCTGAGGCTGGGAAATTTACAAAGAACAGAAATTTGTTTCTCACAGTTCTGGAGGCTGGAAAGTCCAAGACTAAAGTGCTGGCATCCTGTGAGGGCATTCTTGCATGGAAAAAGGCCAAAGGGCAAGAGAGGACATGCAAGAGAGAACAGAAAAGGGGATAGTCTCATTTTATAAAGAACACACTTCCTGGATAACAGTATGAATCCATTTATGAAGGCAAAGCCCTTATAACTTGATCATCTCTTAAAGATCTCACCTGTGATAGGCCCCAATGTGTGTTGCTCCCCTCTATGTGTCCATGTGTTCTCACCATTTAGCTCCCACTTACAAGTGAGAACATGCAGTATTTGGTTTTCTGTTCCTGTGTTAGTTTGCTAACGATAATGGTCTCCAGCTCCATTCACGCCATTGCAAAGGACATAATCTTGTTCTTATTTATGGTTGCATTATGTACCACATTTTTTTATCCAGTCTATCATTGATGGGCATTTAAGTTGATTCCATGTCTTTGCTTTTGTGGATAGGGCTGCAATGTACATACACATGCATGTGTCTTTATAATAGAACAATTTATATTCATTTGGGTGTACACCCAGTATGGGATTGCTGGGTGAAATAATATTAATACTTCTGTCTTTAGGTCTTTGATGAATCACCACACTGTCTTCCACAATGGTTGAACTAATTTATACTCCCACCAACAGTGTATAAGCTTCCTTTATTCTTCACAACCTCACCAGTATTGGAGGGTGGAGGGTGGAGGGTGTGTGGAGGGAGAGGATTGGGGAAAATAATGAATGAGTAGCAGGCATAATACCTGGGTGAGGAAATAGTTGGAACAACAAACCCCCATACACAAATTTACCTATGTAACAAAGCTGAACTTAATAAAATTGTTTTGTGTTTGTTTGTTTGTTGTTTTTGTTTGTTTGTTTGTTTTAAGAAAGGTCTCATCTCTCAATATCATTGCATTGGGGATTATTTCCAATACACAAATGTTGGGGAACTCATTCAGACCATAGTAGTGAGAAAGAAATCTGCATACAAAATTGTACCCCATAAAACTATTAGCTTTGTGTTTAAAGTATAATTTAAAAAAACAAACAAACAAACAAAAAACACCCCTTGGTCCAACTGGCCTGGAAGTTCAGTCCAAAGCCATTCTGAGAGTTGAGGAATCTGCAGTGAGTTGACCTGCAAAGACCCCACAGTAAACCAGCAGCAGACACAGGACCAGCTCACATCCTCTTCCCTGTGGGCCTCCACTCTCCACAGCTGCTCTTCTTGGGTCTTCACTGCCACCCCAGACTTTCAAATTCCCTTTGAGTATTAGGGGGACTTTGACTGGGGTGACTTCACTCTTCCACTGCTTTCTGTCTGAATGGCAACATGCCTGGTGACAAATGCAAACTAATTATGGTCGGTTCCCCCTGAACATCTCAGAAAGCAGGAAATATAACCATGGATCCCACAGCTCCTCATTCCACCTTTGCATTTGGTGTCTTGGGTTTCAGGATGAGAGAAAACTCTTCAACTAGATTCCCATCAATGGACATGTTTAACTGTAAACCCCACGTATGCTCATAAAATGTGTCATTTAAAGATGCTTTGGGTTGGCACCTGGGACTCTAGGCAAAACCAAGCCACAGCTTAATTTAATTACAAGTGGAGAAACTTAAAGAAATCCTAATTAAAGTTTGCTTATGCTAAGCACTCAAATCCAAATGGAGGAGGCAAGAAACATAGTGACTGTGTGGCTTCAGGAAAACCATGAGGGGTTTTCTACCCTAGTGCCAATCAATCTCTGCTTCCATGTGTGAGAATCCCCCTTCTCAACTATTAGGTCAATAATGCGTGCTTTCAATTTGGTTAAATATGCCCATTCAGCCCCCACAGCCAATCAGAGTGTCAGAGAAACATGATGCATTTTAATAAACCCAATATTTAGCCAAATACAGCAAACTCCCGTAATAACATTTTTCCAGAGGGTGGGAAGTGAAAATGCATCAAGCGGGAAATATCATGTGTGTAACCACCGGACCATGTCTTAAAAAGATAAGTGTTACATGTGGGGACAGATTATAAGTGTAGTAATTTCATGTGGTTGCTTGCATAGGGGAGGCCCTTAGAGGTGCCAGAAAGAGAGAAGCTTCATGTGGAGGTGGGGAGGGGGCAGGGAGGGTGTGATCCATAGTGATCCACATGCCTGGGAGTGTTCCAGCCATCTTGCTGGCTCCAAGGAAATTCAGGGCAGTTGGAAGTAAACGGTGGGATAAGGGTGGCTGCTCAGGGGCCTGGGAACCAGTCCCTACCCTATCTCTACATAAGCCATGTGACACCAGGCAGGTCATCGGATATTTCTGGGCCCCCTTTGCCTCATATGGAAAGGAGTTTAAAATGCCCCAGTTTCTGGAAATAGTCTTCGTCAAGTCCTCCTCATCTCTTCTCTTCATCTCAACCACCAAATCAAGTTGTCTGCCTTTTACTGAAAATAAGCCAGTATAAGGAGTGAGATGCATTTGTGAGTAAGCTCACTCTAGTCTAGCTCCCACGGATAGTGAGAGCTTCAAACAGCATTGTTTAATTTTTTTTCTTCATTATGTATTTATTTATATATTTGAGACAGAATCTTGCCCTGTTGCCTAGACTGGAGTGCAGTGGTGCAGTCATAGCTCACTGCAGCCTCTAACTCCTAGGCTCAAGAAATCCTTCCTCCTCAGCCTCCCAAGTAGCTGGGACTACAGGTGCACGACACTATGCCAAGTTAATTAATTAATTAATTTATTTATTTATTTATTTATTTATTTATTTTTGAGACAGAGGCTTACCCTGTGGCCCAGGCTGGAGTGCAGTGGCGCAATCTTGGCTCACGTCAAGCTCCGCCTCCCGGGTTCACACCATTCTCCTGCCTCAGCCTCCCGAGTAGCTGGGCGTACAGGTACCTGCCACTACTCCTGGCTAATTTTTTGTATTTTCAGTAAAGATGGGGTTTCACCACATCAGCCAGGATGGTCTCGATCTCCTGACCTCATGTTCCACCCGCCTCAGCCTATTTTTTGTGTTTTTTGTAGAGATAGGGTCTCGTTATGTTGTCCAGGCTGGTCTCAAACTCCTGGCCTTAAGTGATTCTTCTGCCTTGGCCTCCCAAGTGCTGGGACTATAGGTGTGAGCCAACATGCCCAGTCCTTGATTCAAATGTTCACTGCAGTGTTTGCCAAGCTGCATTAGGAAGTTACAGATCAGTCTCCATCGTTCAAAGGGAAGGTGTTCAAAACATGGCTGGGGCTCAAAAGACTGTCCAGGTAGAAGTGGGTAGGCACGGGCATGGTTTCTGGACCTGGCAAAAGCTACAGCTCATTCTGGTACACCATCAAGGTAGAGGTCTTGGACTGGTCTAGCAGTGCATTTGGTTCTGATTCCTCACATTGCAGAGCAACCCGCCCCCCACCAGTCAGCCTGGATCTAGTGGATGCTGCCCCTGGAACACACCATGCCTCACCAGTGCTAAAGAGCTGACCTCTCAGAAACTGTGTCTGCTGCACCTTCCTGCTGATGACTCCTTGTTACGTGTAGTTTGAGAGGTGCCTTCTCTCTAGCTCCTGACAACCAGCCCTCGAAGGAGGAGACGGAGCTCCCACCTGCCCAGAATTGTCAAAGGCCACTGATATTTACCAAGAGAAACTACAAATGATTGAGTGGCCCAAATGGCTTAGCACTCTTCCTAACACCTCTCTGCTGCCCTGACTGCTACTCCCAGCTTCATCCTCTGAAACTCATTTCTGATATGTCATGTCTCACTCAATGAACTGCAAGGCTTCTGAGTTTGGCATTCAAGGATTTCGGACCCACAGGAAACATCTGTTATTTGTATATACTTGTTGTTGAAAGATACTAAGTTTTGAAGTTCGGCTTTTGTTTTGTTTTTGTGTGTGTGTGTTTTTGGTTTTCTTTTGCTTTGTTTTTTTGAGACAGAGTCTGACTCAGTTGCCCAGGCTGGAGTGCAGTGACTCCATCATGGCTCAATGCAGGCTCAGTGACTCATGGCTCACTCGACCTCCCAAGATCAAGTGACCTTCTCAACTCAGTCCCCCACCCCCACCAAGGCCTCCCCACCTTGCTTGAGTAGCTAGCACTATAGGCGTGCACCACAGCATCCAGCTAATTTGTTAAACTTTTTATATAGATGAGTGTCTCATTATGTTACCCAGGCTGGTCCTGAACTCCAGGGCTCGAGCAGTCCTCCCACCTTTGCCTCCCAAAGTGCTGAGATTACAGGAGTGAGGCGCTGTGCCTGGTTGAAGTTCAGTTTTGAACTTACCAGAAATATTACCTTGCTTTGAAGTCCATTTTTGCCATTTACGAGCAATCTTATTTTCTTTGAGAGAGGAGGTCTCTGAGCGCCTCCCTTTCCTAATCCAACCTATGGGGACATAGGTCCTAACACAGAGGGCTGCAGGCTGAGCAGGTGTGTCCTCAGGATGGCTGGGCTCTGGTGGGCCTGGTCAGCATCTTAGGACTTGTTGTAACTCAGTAGTTCTCATGCAGGGGCAACTTTACCCCTCAGGTGACATTTGACAATATCTAGAGACTTTTTTTGTTGGAAAACCTTGGGAGGAAAGCGCTGCCAGCATTTACTAAGTAAAGGCTAGAGATGCTGCTAAACATCCCACACTGCACGTGACGGCCCTTAGTGACCAAAATGTTATCCAGTCCCAAGTGTCCAGGTTGCCAAGGTTGAGAAACCCTGACCTATGTGGATAATTGCTTTTTTCTAAAGCTTAAAATCTATCTTGCCAAAAAACCAGAAACTTACACACAAAAATAGCACCAATGTGTTCTTTTCTGCATTCTTACTCTGTATCTCATACATATATATAATAGACTGTCTATGTAGTATCATTATATATTATAAGCCTATTTTAATATTTATTTTATATTATATGTCATAATATAAAGTTATGTCAGAATATAAAATAATTTATATTATATAAATATATGTTTATATATTTTAATATACACACAAAATCATTATATACCCAGCAAAACAGTCAGGAAGACATGGATGGAAAGGAATAGTTGGTAGAAGGATCTGCTGAAAACTGCAGGGCCACCTTTGCAGGCTCTGCCCAGAGACAAAAGAGTACAGGGCTGGGCGCGGTGGCTCACGCCTATAATCCCAGCACTCTGGGAGGTCGAGGGGGTGGATCACGAGGTCAGGAGATCAAGACCATCCTGGCCAAGATGGTGAAACCCCATCTCTACTAAAACACAAAAAATTAGCAGGGCATGGTGGCGGGCGCCGGTAGTCCCAGCAACTCAGGAGGTTGAGGCAGTGGAGTCACTTGAATCTGGGAGGTGGAAGTTGCAGGGAGCTGAGATCGCACCACCGCACTCCAGCCTGGCGACAGAGCAAGAGTCCGTCTCAAAAAAAAAAAAAAAAAAGAGTACACACTCCTCCTGTGGGCCTGATTGTCTAGTCCCCTGTAGGAAAACACCTGTACCAGGGGCCACTTCGTGCCCCCGCCCCAGACCTGCTGGATGTCCCACGATTCTTCCAACATTCTTCAGATCATCGGGCACACTGCAGTTGGAGCAGCACAGTGTCAGCCCTTCTAGGTTCGGGAAGCAAAGCAGTTTCCTACCACGAACCCTCAGCTGAAGCCAGACTGAGCTCTGAGGAATGGGTAAGAATGATGCAATGAATAGAAGTACGACCATTGGAGTTTAGGGTTAAATCCACTTACCCAGGACAGGTAGTATGTTCGGAATATTCCAGCAAGGACTAAGCAACCAGGTCATTCCTTCTCCTCTGCCACCTAGGTTCCCTTCTAAAGCATAGTTTTGGATTATTCTATACCTCACTAAACTATGGTGTCAATGCCGTGGCCAAATCTGCTGTATTCTCAGAAACAGGTATATAGTGGACTCTCTAAGTGTTAGCTTTCACATATTGAGATAGTCATTGGAGTCTTAGATTGGGGATAAATTGGGTAGTCTTAACTCTTTCACTTCTGACAACAGTGCAAAAAATAAAATCAATTACTCATAAACACTTGGATTAATTTAATTTTTGTCTTAAACAAAGAGGGAAAATTAAAAGAAGCAGCTTGTTCCTTCCTACACTGTAGTGACAAGATTAAAAATTAAATTTATACATATTTTATTTCTACATAATAAAGCCTTTTTGCAAAAAGAAAAAAAAAAAACACAGTTCATCTAATTAAATCAAAGAAAATTGCCTGCAGCGACATTACAGTATCACAATTAAGCCACTGCCAAAACCAACCTTTGGAGTTCTTAAACACTGCTCCGGGTTGAAAAACCAAGTCAGCTTTTGGTGGGTGTGTGAATGCTGAGGGTGACTTCAGGAAAATGTGGAGCTTTTTCTTATGTCAATTTATGAGGGTGGAAAAAAGAATTCCAAAGCTGTTTGAGAGTCACTGATACACTGAAGATAGCAACAAGATCTAGTTTTTGTTGGAAAAAAAAAAAAAATCAAGAACATAAACCAAAAATTCAGCCTGAAGCTTGGAATTAAAAAAAAACAAATACCAAGAAAGGTCTCTCTTCTTGTCATCTCCCAAATACTAAAATCATTAAAATGTATATACCTTAAATAAAATCCTTGACGAGGTGGGAAGGTTTCTGAAAGTCAGTAAAGATTACCTTGTAATACTTGATCACACAGTTAACATAGACATGGTCAGTGTGTGGTGACAGCCTTTTTGAGAAGTGTGATGTCCAGACACAGTGAAAACCTCACAACCCCTTTTAGACTCAGCCTTGGATTTGATGAGGGCTGGCTTGGACCTCTCCTTCAGCAACTTCACTACCAGGAGGCTGGGCAGGTTGGCTGGTGTGGACATGCTCCGTACGGGAACGAAGAACCCTGTCGTGTGGACCCCACCTTCCTGCACACCATGTGGTCTTGTAAGTTCCTAATTTGGTTTCTGATGACATTCTGGCGGAATTGAACTTTGTTCTTGGAAATCAGGCCCTGGAACAGGGAGCGCCTCACACAAGCCCTGGCCTGGATCCTGGTTTTGGTGAATCATTCATGCCTTCTTTTAGGTCGAAACAATGCTCCACGGCAGGTGCTGAGCAAATGTTGACTGAATAAAAGTTTCTCTCAGCAGCAGCTTGGCAAGGAGTGCAATGGGCCCAGTGGAGCCTGTGTGAGTCTCTGCATTCCTGGTTTCTTCTGCCTGGTGGAAGGGTCCGAGTCTGAGCCTGAGGAGCCCATGTCTACTCAGTGCTGATAGCTCACCATCAGCCACAGCAATCTCCATCTACCGAAAGGGCTTTGCAGTTTGCGAAGTGTGCTCCCCCAGTACACTGTTATTGGATCACAGCAACATCCTTGGGGGATGGGCAAGAAATCCACAACTGTTTGTCTGAAATCCTGAAATCCAGAATCCTCTGAAAGCCAGATGTTTGTTCATAAATTTGGCACAAACGTATGTGGTGGCAAAATCTGAACCGAACAAATGTGATGTCATTTATAATCTTCATTTATCCCACAGAAAGGCACTAAGCATAGTTTTGAGCGCAGAGATAATAACGAGTTTACAGGGCACTCTCCCAGACCCCACTGGAGGTAGCACACAGTACACTATATGAGCACTTACTGCCTGTTTGCTATTGATTGCTGCATAACAAAATATACCAAAACTTAGCAATGTAAAGCAACTAGCATTTATTATTTCAGTTTCCATGGGTCAAGAATCTGAGCTTGGCTTAACTGGATCCTCTGCCTCAGGGTCTCTTAAGAGGCTGAGATCAGAGTAGCAGCCCAGGGTCTTTCACAGGCTTGCAGTAAAGGTGCAAGCAGAGGCATAGTTATCGCAATGTTTGATGGGGACAGCATCCTCTTCTGAGATCACGCACACGGTTGCTGGCAAGATTCGGCTCCTCGCAGGCTGTCGGAATGACACCCTCAGTTACTCACTGGCTCTTGGCCAGAGGCTGCCCTCAGCTCCTTCCCAGGTGACTCTGTCCATCAGAGTAAGCAGGTAAGAAGGACCAGAGAGCTAAATAGCAGCAAGACAGAAGTCCCAGTCTTCGTAACCTAATTGTGTGAGTGAAACCCCATCACCTTCCCCATATTCTTTCATTAGATGAGAGTGAGTCCATCTAGCACACACCCAAGACCAGGGGATTTCACAAGGACGTGAACCCCAGGAGGCGGATGTCTTTGGAAGCCATGTCGGAAGCTGCTGACCACATTACAATTCAAACTCGGGGACACCCATCCCCTGATGGACCTGTATCGGCATCCTCACTTTACAACGTGGAAATAAGGACTGAGCCATTAACGTTATCTTGTTCTAGTGCTCAAGATTGACAAGGGGTGAGCAAACACTTGAACTTGCCCCTGCCATGGTTACCTTCTCACTCTCTCAGGGAACACACTTCTACCTCCTTCCTCAAAGCAGTAAGGGGAAGCCTAGTGGAAAAAGGCACTTACTGGAGACCTTATAGACATTGACCTGACCGTGCGTTCCATCATTCACCAGCTGTGTGACCCTGGACATATTGCTCGGACTCTCTGAGCCACAGTTTCTCCTCTATAGAATAAGGCTACTCCTACCCTGCCGCTGCTGCTGGGAAGAGTATATGTTATCCCCTGAAGGGCACCGATTGCACCCGGTGGCCCACAAGTGGCCAGTGAATGGGAGCCCTTTCACCTGTGGGGTTCCCCCTTATTTTTGCTTTCTTCTGCTTCCTATGACAGTCTTGCAACTGGCAGGGAAGGCATGAGCATCCCCTTTTCACAGACGAAGAATTGAAGGTTCAGAGGGTATATTTGGTTTCCTTAATGTCACCTAATTAGCCACTGTCACTACCTGACACTATTTTATGAATTTGGTTATAAGTGTATTTATTGTCTCCATAACAAGAATATAGGCTTCATGAGGGAAGGAACTTCACTGTCCTCTTTACTGCTTTACCCCCAGCACCCTCATCTCTAGCTGCACAAGATCGTTGCTTTGTAAATACTCATTTGAGAAATCAATGTATAAGCCTGATATCGTTTGGATATATGCCCCTTCTAAGTCCCCAGTGTTGGAGGTGGGGCCTGGTGGGAGGTGTCTGGGTCATGGGGGAGTATCCTGCATGGCTTGGTGTTGTCCTTGAGATAGTGAGCCAGTCTCATGAGATCCGGTTGCTTAAAAGTGTGTGGTGTCTCCCCACCTCTCTCTCTTGCACCCATTCTTGCCTTGCGAAGTGCCTGCTCCCCCTTCACCTTCTACCATGAGTGAAAGCTTCCTAAGGCTTCCCCAGCAGCAGAGCATGCTTCCTGTACAGCCTGTAGAACTGTGAGCCAACTGAACCTCTTCTCTTTATAAATTACCCAGTCTTGGGTATTTATTTACAGCAACGCAGGAAAGGCCTGATACAGAGGCCGAGTTTCTTCCCCGACCGATTGTCCACTGGGATCAACCTGCTAATCAGTGATTGACATGGCAGCCGCCAGCACTTATTCAGTTGCTTTGAAGGACATACAGAGGCAGTGGTTTTGAATATTTCCATTCATTCATTCATTCATTCATTCATTCATTCATTCATTCATCTATTCATTTTTGGTTGCTGATCCTGAAAGAATCTGATAAAAGTTATTAATGAAACTACCCCAAATCTCACAAAGTCAGAAACTTTTAAAAAGGCTCTCAAAGACCTCTGAAACCCACTCACTGACCAGCTGGGGTAAGAGCCCCAATCTAGGGAGGCGTCTGGGGAGAGATGTCTTTGTTCTCATATAAATCAGCCGAACCCAAATCGCTCTTTTTAAATCTCACAGCAGTGAAGAGAAAGACAGAGTTTGAGGCTCTCATCTGCCCAATTCTTCTGGATTCTAGGTTCAGTTTTTCAGAAGAGACCATGTGAATATCACTTACTTTCTTCCCCCCACCCTCAGCCCTGGGGGAACACACACTCTATCACCGGCAGCTGCACTGACAGGAGACCCGAAGCCCGGCTCTTGCCCATGTGACCTCCCCTTCACCAGCCAGGCCCACTCCCCAGCCCTCAGCTCCTGCTGGAGCCTGGTGCCTGCACATGGGCTCCTCAGGGGCCTTTATCTGGTTCTAAGGCCAGGAGGGTTACACCCCCCAGGGATTCCCTGACAACATGTCCCATGCCAGGAGACTCCGACATGGGAAGCGAGCTCCGGCCACTCTCAGGCAGCGTGGTGCTGTGGTTAGGGGTATGGGTTTTGCAAGTTCGAGTCTCTGCCCTGCTCCATTGAGCTGTGTGACCTTGGGAAAATTATTTAACCTAACTGAGCCTCAGTTTCCTCATCTGTAAAACGAAGATGACACCAACACTTGCATCAGAGATTGTTGTGAGGATTCAATGAGTACCCTGGGTAATGAAGGAGTTAAAGCATGCAGACAGTGAGCCAGTCTCATGAGATCTGGTTGTTTCAAAGTGTGTGGTGTCTCCCCCGGCCCCCGCCCCCGCCTCTTTTGCACCTGTTCTTGCCTTGCAAAGTGCCTGCTCCCCCTTCACTGCCCCTTATGGTAAGCAGCTTATGCACGTTCACCTCATAGTGATCACATTGGCCCATGGGTGACCCTGAGCCAAGGCTACAGCATGGACTCCGTGTTTGTAAGGGAAGCCACACACCTCACGTACTCACTCCATGCCCTGGGCCAAATTGTTTAGTCTGTTAAGACCTCAGAGTTATCGTAGAAAAATAATAATGGGTGGATTGTCCTAAAGGATGATGTTCCAGGGCTAGTGGCCCACACCAGCATTTCCTGAACCAGCCCTGCCTCTGTTCTTAGGTGGAGTCACGTGCCTGAGTCCTGGCCAACAGGATGTACGTAGAAGCTCCCTTCCTGCCTGTCTCTCTTGTCCGGGGCACTCTTGTCTGCTTCAGAAATTGTGGGTAGCTTCTGAAAAGGGGGATGGCATAGTCATGAGAAGGAAGCAGTGTGGGTCCCTGAGTCACTGCATGGAAGAGAGCTGCCTAGGAGGGACACCCAGCACATAAAGGCCTGTGACATGTCTGAGAAATAACTCTAGAGAGATTAGTTCTGAAACAGCTTCTACATATTTCTATTTCTGGAGTGAAGGGAGAAAACCAGCACCAATTCTTCATAAAGTAGCAACAGCTAAACTCCTAGTGCTTACATGTGGCAGATGCTGGAGGGAGGCATTTACATACCTTGTCTCAATATGCTGTTTTAACAATCATTGAATTTAACGTTGTTGTTATTTTCAATTTATAGATAAGGAAACCAAAACTTACAGAGTTTATTGAGACTTTCCTAAAGTCCCAAAAGTACTAAGTAGCAGATCCTGCACCTAAAACCTGAACTTTATGATTTCAAATCTATGCACATTTTTAACCACATTTGCTAACATGGTGCTTCTTTTTTTTTTTTTTTTAGAGTACAGTAAAAATTGGTAGAAACATTCCATGAGCACAGATATGATAAAACAGAGCATTTTGAATGCCACAGGAGAGGGCAGATAAAGTGTTGTCAGGATTCAGCTGAGGAAAGGGTGACTTCCAGCTGGGAATCACTGAAGGCTCCCTGGTAGAGGTGGCATCAGCTCTGTACATCTGCAACATCACATCCTCCTCATCCCTGCATCATTCTCCACCTCCACCAGCTCTCTCCTCCATCCATGTGCTTCCTCCTTTTAATTTCCTCCTCCTCCCACTACCTGTGTGTTCAGTTGAAATCCTGTATCTTCTGGGAAGCTCCTCGGAGAAAACACAAGAATTTCTACTCAAGGGTAGGTTCATGTATTTTGAAAGAACTAATTAATAGAAACGGCAGCTGTCTATCTGGAAGCATGTGTTGCAGAGAGCCCAGGAAGTGCTGCAGAGAGTAGCAGGGTGTAGAGAGCCAAGGGGCTGGTGCCTTGGAGTCAGGCTCACTGATGTGGATGTGCCACGGGAGACGGCTGAACCCAGATCTGGGGTGAGGCCTGCTGGAAGTTGTCCTCAGCCTCACAGATGAGGTTACGGGTGTCACCTTAGAATAACATAGTACATAACATTTTGCCTTCCTTATGAAAAGACGTGTGTTAAGTTACATTGAAAATTCCTTAAATTTCTATCAGGGTAACCTATTATGTTACAATCTCTGGGACAGGGGCCAGGAGTATGTGATGAAGCTCTTGAGACAATTCTGAGGCCTACTATTAGATAATGAAATCTGTTCTGAAGTAAGTGGGTTAGTCTTATGCTTTGGCTACGCTAAGGAGCATGGGCATGGGAGTATTTAGGTCAACAGAGAGAATATCTTGCAGCACCAGCTACCCAGGAAGAGGTGCCTCAGGTGCACAGACCAAACATGACACAAACAGGGCCCAGGCTCTAGTGCATGCTGCAGATGTAATTGTCTGGTGTTAGGCTTTTCTCCTTTGAAGTCTTCATCAGGTCATTTGTTCACTTGCTCTTGGAATGGGAGGATTTGGCAGTCAGTACCAAGAGGAAGAATTCGCCCTTAGAGATCAGAATTAGAAATAATTACCATTGCTATTGGCAATAGAGCGAGGATGAGAAAATGCAGCCTCAGAGACACAGAGGCCTCTGCTCAAATTGGAGTATTTTTCACAAACTGGAGCAGAAGAAAAGAACAATCCACCCAAATTCCCACCCGGGAAGTCTCTAGAGCAGCCAGCTCATGTCATAGACAAAACTATCTTCTCAGGACAAAAATGGAACCATCAATTCACAAAGAGGTTGAAAACAAAGAAAAGAATTCCAATGGCTATTTGACTCCAATACCCAGCTAACTGAGGCAGAGCAATCAAACTTATTCTTTTTTTCTGGGTCATGCCACTAAAATAAAACACTTCGGCCAACTTGATAGAGAAACTAGAGTGAATTCCACACTGGATTTTCAAAATGATTAGCTGCAACAAAAATTATATTAGGATTGCAAATGGTTTCTAATGAAATGCAGTTATGAGATTATTTTGCCCAACATTCTCAATTTACACATGGGGAAACTGAGGCACAAGAAGAGAAGAGGCTTGACTGAGTTACACAGCCAGGCTGTGGCTAATATTGTCAAAATTAACTGTGCCTGTGGTTTCCCAAAGAAGCTGACTGCTTTCAAGTCCTACGGCAGCATCAAAGTTGCTGAAATGCCCCAGCTAAGAGCCAGGTTATGGGCAGAGAAGACCTGAAGGCCACCTAGACAAAGTATGCATTTCATAGAAGAAACCAAGACTCAGAGAGATAAAGGGCCTAAAACACAGCTTTCTGGACTTGATTTACCATGAGAAAGCACATAAATAGATTAGAAAACGTCATACACATTTTAGTTGTTATCATTGTGTTCTGTATTTTTGTAAAAGCAATGTAATACTTTGGATAAATTTTAGTAATGGGACAACATGACTTCACTGTAAAGTGACAACTGGCTAGAAATAGAAATAAAAGGGGAATAAAAAATCTACATAGCTTGAAGATTTTTCATACGACAACAGGCTGCGTTGTAGCTTTTGAAGAATGTTTGTTCATTGCTCAAACAGTGGCTGAGCACTTACTATCCATGAGCCATAGCATTAGATCTTACAAAAGTCAGAAAGGGATTGTTTCCAAGCTCTGCTTTTCAAGAGCTCAAAACTAGATAGGTAAGACATAACTGATTGTATAATTCTTCTGCAAAACTCGTCATACATCTTTGTTCATTTCTATGTGACTTGCTTCTCTTTCTGGTGGAAGCCGTAAGTTCATACCTCATTGACTTTGGACTTGGCCAGTAGGATATAGGAGACAAAAAGGATACACTGTCCAAGCAAATGCTTTAAAAGACATGGAAAGTTTCTCCCACCACTCTCTGCCTTCTTCCGTGACAATGGTGTGTCCCAGAGAGATGCTGCTCCATCAGCGTGGGTCTCAGAATGAGAAGACATTAGATGCAGCCCCAACTCACAGAGCTGCAAACTAAAGCAGAGCAAACCAGCAGCCTACATATAACATGAATGAGACACACATGTTAATACACATTGCTGAGACTGGGGGGCTGCTTGCTACAAAAGCAAAGTTGACGAATAGAGAAGACATAAAGATTATACAAAGCAATTCTAACACAAGACAGAAGTTGATGACTTCTAAAAGAAATACAAACACAATTTTATGTCTATAGAAAGAAACAAGTTGCTTCTGTTGATAAAAATTAGGAAATCTTTCTGAAGCGTTGGTATGTGAGCTGGACACCAAGTCTAGTAGGACTTGAACATGAAAATAAGATGGGAGAGATTCTGATGCTCACATTATTCACAGCTGGGGCAGGAAGTTGGCAAGGAGGCAGTGGAACTTGAATATCTGAGAAAAGCCTATTTCTCCTCTGTTATCGCACAAATCCTTTAGGATTGTACTCATTTTGATGAACTACTGTCTATGAGTGGAATTTTAGAAACCCCGGTCATAATAGATTAACATTTTTTCCCAGAAGTACTCTCATGAACAGAGTGCCTAACATGGTATACATTGGATGGAGATCAGGAGGCCACGCCTGGATTTAGAAGTGAGGGGAAAATATGAGACCAGCCATCAAAGCTGGGCTTATTGCTCTTCTCGAGATTTAAGGGCTTTGTGATTTTGGATTACGTTTCACCCCTACCTGGCCTCAATTTCTCCACCCATATACTGAGATGCTGGAGTGAGAATCTCTGAGGACTCTTTTAATTCTGAAAAATCTGAGCTGCTAAGGATTCATTTTCATGAAAGACTCCAACGTTAGATTTCATTTTGACTGCCAATTAAGTGTCATGTCACACACACATACAAGGTTGCTGTGTTGACCCAGACAATGAAAAACATCAGCTTTGTCTATGATAAAGGTCTACCAGTTAATTGCCAGTCTCCTCACTCCCCTGGGTCTCATTCTTTCACATTCATATTGACCTTTAATCTTCCTCTATCATTTTTTAAAAACGGCATGTATTCTTTAGGGAGCCTTTCTTCCTCTCGCCCTCTAAATCTTAACTGTTTATAAACATTGCTGAATTCCATATTCAATATCCTCCTTTTCGATCTTCCTTATTTCTTCCTCTAATTCTGAAATAACCTGAAGCTTATCACTATATGACTGTTTCCAAGTTGTTCAAGCTGAAAATCTAGGTTGTTCTTGACTTTTATTCCATATACAAAAGCTAGGCCTTCAGAAAATTCTGTTGGCCCTATGTTAAAAATATACTCCAAATTTGAGCTCTTCTGCCAACATTGACACTATCACTCATTAGTACTCTTTCATTAGTAGTTACTGTAGTTTAACTAGGTCCCTGCTCCTTCCCTGGTTCCTGAATGCTACTCTCCACGCAGCTGTCAGCAGGATATTTTACAAAGTAAATCCAATATGGCAGCCAGGAAGCCATACCACTCAGATCTCCTGCTGCAAGGAGCATAAGTAATCAACAATCCCACCTTCTGCTCCTCTGGATCCACTACCATATTTGTGCTAAAGCTATACTTTTCAAAAGCTGCTCCCAGACAGTAACCAAGCATGGTGAAGGTACTAATTCAGGCCCATGGCTGAAAGATGTAGAACTCTAGCAATCGATGACTTTGGCTCAAGAACAACCATTGCCCTTGAACAAACATTCCTTGGAACTTAGAACAATCCAAGAGTATTTCTAACCAATCCTCCTTCTTTCTCCCTTTTTTTTTTTATGGAGGTCAGATCTGTATTGCGGTTGGAAGGTGCTACTCATTTACTTCAGCACTCACAGGCTTTTGCATCAATGCATTTGTAAATGAATTCCATATAGGACCAATTCAAATAAATATATTCTCAGACACATCATAATAAATCTGCTGAAAACTTAAAACAAAGAAAAAATTCTGAAAGCAACCAGAGAAAGATGACATGTTTCTTTAGGGAGAACAATTGTATAAATAATTGGAGATTTCTCATCTAAAACCTTGAAGGCCAGAAGGAAGTGGACAACATTTTTAAAGTGCTAGAAAAACAAAGAACTGTCAACCTAGATCTCTATAGCCAGTGAAAATATTTTTCAGGAATAAAGGTGAAATAAAAACATTCTCAGATGAAAGAAAACTAAGAGAGAATTTGTCAACAACTGTCTTTTTAAAAATGCTAAAAATGTTCTTTAAATAAAAACCATTTAAAAACTACAAAAGAGATATAGTCAAAACCTCAATAGATGAATACAAATTATTTAAATAATCCGAAATAAAATAGGCAAAGAAAATAAGAGAATAAAAAAGGTAATAAATAATAAAATGGTAGACTTGTCTCTAAAAAAAATTACATTAAATGTAACTAATTTAAATAGGATAGGTAAAAGAAAAACATTGTCAAATTGGATAATAAAAGATGTATGACCCAATTTTTGCCTATTGAGTATGATGTTGGCTGTGGATTTGTCATAAATGGCTTTTATTATTTTGAGGTGTATTCCTTCAATGCCTAGGCTGTTGAGGATTTTTACCATGAAGGGATGTTGGATTGATTGAAAGCTTTTCCTGCATCTATTGAGATGGTCACATGGTTTTTGTTTTTAATTATTTTTATGTGGCAAATCACATTTACTGATGTGTATATGTTTAGCCAGCCTTGCATCACAGGAATACAGTCTACTTGATTATGGCATACTAACTTTTTGTTGTGCTGCTTGATTCTGTTTGCTAGTATTTGGTTAATAATTTTTGTCTATGTTCATCAAGGATATTGGCCTGAAGTTATTTTTACTCATTTTTTCTCTGTCAGATTTTGGTTCAGGCTGATGCTGGCTTTGCGGAATGAGTTAGGAAGGAGCCACTCTTCCTCGAATTTTTTGAATAGTTTCAGTAGGATTAGTATCAGTTCTTCTTTGTAAATCTGGCAGAATTCAGCTGTGAATCCATATCTGGTACAGGGTCTTTTTTGGTTGATAGTTTTTTTGTTTTTGTTTTTATTACCGATTCAACTTCAGAATTTTTTATTGGCCTGTTCAAGTTTTCACTTTCTTCCTGGATCAATCTTGGGAGATTTTGTTTCCATGAATTTATCCATTTCCTTTAGATTTTCTAATTTGTGTACATAGAGGTGTTCATAATAGTCTCAGGATATTCTGTATTTTTGTAGGATCAGTTGCAAAGAAGACAATAGTGACATATACATTATGGCACTGGTAATGATTTGCTTCATGAATGTTCATTTTATTATTATGCTTATTCACATGCATATATTACATATATTATTTTGTATGAGTCAAATATTAAATAACTTTGTAAAGGAATCAAAAGAGAAGGAACAGAAAATAAACTGGGTATATAACTGCTTAAGAAACGCAGAGTGTGGCCTGAGTATTAAAGCTTGGTTGAGGCTTGATTACTAAAGTAAAAATTACTTAGATGCATTAAAGGTCAAAATGTAAGAGAAAATATTAAAAAGTTTGATATCTAGATATCTTAGAAATTTTTATAATATCTAAACAGGGAAGGATTTTCTTACATAGGCGTTCCCCCAATCTCTCCTAAGAAAGATATATTGACATAAAACATGTGATTGTGTTAAAATCAAAACTTCTGTTCATCCCAAGTCACCACACCATACAGATTATGAAAAGACCATTCACAAACTGGAATAAGAGTTACAACACACATAGCAAATAAAAGGCTTATATCCAAAATATTGATATGTATGCACTTAATCCTAATTAATAAGAAAGACACAAAATTTAGCAGAATTATAGGCAAAAGCCTTGAACAGTTCCATTCACAGAAAGAAAGCACAAATATATACACATACGTAATTAGTATACAAATATACATATATAATTAGCAACCAGTTAAATATATACTAAGACCATTTGCAACCACCAGATATGTAAAAACTAAGATACCCAACAATGCCAAGTGTTGGTGACTCTACTTTATCTTGTTGTTGGAAATGAAAGTTGGTACCTCCCCTTTGGAAAGCAATTTTATATTTTCTTGTAAAACTGAACATTTCTATTTTCAAATACGACATATTCTATTCTCAGATGTATGTGCTCCAGGACACATGCACAAGAATGCCCTGATTATTGTAGAAAAAAAACAAAAAAAAACTGGACGCAATTCACGTACCCACAAACTGGAGAAAACATAAATGACATTGAGGTATATCCACCCACTGGATTATTACACACGAGTAAAAATGAATCACTAGCACAAGTTGACATGAGTATATTTTAAAGTATAAGGTGGATTGATCAGTGGTAGGTATAGACTCTTACCGAGAGAATGATGTGATTTTTATCAAACCCAAAATAATAATATTTAGAAACCCAAAACATTGTTTAAGAATACACATACATATGAAATATTAAAAATGAGAATAAGCCAGAAATTCTCTGAGATGAGTGTTGATATGGTTTGGCTGTGTCCCCACCCAAATCTCATCTTGAATTGTAGCTCCCATAATTCCCACATGTCATGGGAGGGTGCTGGTGGGAGGTAATTGAATCATGGGGGCAGATTTTTACCCATACTATTCTCATGACAGTGAATAAGTCTCACAAGATCTGATGGTTTTATACAAGGGCAGTTCCCCTGCACACACCCTTGCCTGCCACCATGTAAGACGTGCCTTTGCTCCTCCTTCACATTCCACGATGATTGTGAGGCCTCCCCAGTCATGTGGGACTGTGAGTCCATTAACCTCTTTCCTTTAAGAACTACCCAGTCTCAGGTATGTCTTTATTAGCAGTGTGAGAACAGGGCAAGAGTGACATATACATTATGGCACTGGTAATGATTTGCTTCATGAATGTTCCTTTTATTATTATGCTTCTTCGCATGCATATAGTAAGTATATTATTTTGTATGAGTCAAATATTAAATAATAACTTCTAAAAAAATAAAAAGAGAAGGACCAACAAAATAAACTGGGTATATAACTGATTAAGGAAAGCAGAGCACAGCCTGAGTATTAAAACTTGGTTGAGTCTTGACTACTAAAAAGAAGGAGCGGGGCGCAGGGGTTCACGCCTGTAATGCCAGCACTTTTGGAGGCTGAGGTGGGCGGATCACAAGGACAGGAGTTCGAGACCAGCCTGGCCAATATAGTGAAACCCCATCTCTACTGAAAATACAAAAATTAGCCTGGCATGGCGGCACGTGCCTGTAGTCCCAGCTCCTCAGGAGGCTGAGGCAGGAGAATCACTTGAACCCAGGAGGCGGAGGTTGCAGTGAGATGAGGCTGCACCCCTGCACTCCAGTCTGAGCAACAGAGTGAGACTCTCTCTCAAAAAAAAAGAAGGAAGAAGAAGAAAGAAGAAGAAGGAGAAGAAGGAGAAGGAGAAGGAGAAGGAGGAGAAGAAGAAGAAGAAGAAGAAGAAGAAGAAGAAGAAGAAGAAGAAGAAGAAGAAGAAGAAGAAGAAGAAGAAGAAGAAGAAGAAGGAGGAGGAGGAGGAGGAGGAGGAGGAGGAGGAGGAGGAGGAGGAGGAGGAGGAGGAGAGGAGGGGGAGGAGGAGGAGGAGGGGGAGGAGGAGGAGGAGGAGGGGAAGGAGGAGGAGGAGAAGGAGAAGAAAGAAGAAGAAGAAGGAAGAAGAGAAGAAAAAGCTTATCTGCTGTATAATAATGGCAAATGTCAAGATGTGTGTTCTTGTTTTCCTTTGTTACATTGAAATCTATACCCAAATCGAATGGTTTAAGCAGCCAAGGCATTTATGCTTCTCGCGAATCTGCAGTTAGTGCAGGGCTCAGCAGCGATGGCTCCACTCACTGTCAGCAGGGAAGCTTCAGACCTAGGACTGGAATCCATAAGGGTTTGCAGACTTACAGGTCGGGACTGGAAAGACTTAACCAGCTGGAGGCTGCACTAGCTGGGACTCTGTGAGCATTTCATTCTCCCTCTACCTCTATGTGGCTTTTCCAGCCTGGTAGCTGCAGGGCAGTCAGCCTTCTGAGATATTGGTACAGAGCTTCGCAGGTAAATTCCCAAGAGAGAGAGATGGGGGAATCTGTGAGTCCTTTTCCAACTCAGCCTCAGAAACCATACAATGGCATTCCTATGACATTCTCTTCAAGGCAGTCACTAAAGTCCACTCACTTTCTTTTTTTTTTTTTTTTTTTTTTTTGAGACGGAGTCTTGCTCTGTCGAGTGTAGTGGCCAGATCTCGGCTCACTGCAAGCTCTGCCTCCCGGGTTCACGCCATTCTCCTGCCTCAGCCTCCCGAGTAGCTGGGACTACAGGCGCCCGCCACCTCGCCCGGCTAGTTTTTTGTATTTTTTTTTTTTTTAGTAGAGACGGGGTTTCACCGTGTTAGCCAGGATGGTCTCGATCTCCTGACCTCGTGATCCACCCGTCTCGGCCTCCCAAAGTGCTGGGATTATAGGCTTGAGCCACCACGCCCGGCCAAGTCCACTCACTTTCAAGAGGAGAGAAGATCAGTGCTTCTTCTCGATGGGGAAATATGAAGGTTCTGGAAGAACATGTAGAACTGGAAATGTTGTTGTGACCACTTTCGGAAAACATGGTCTACCACTGCGTGTGATGTTTCAGTCAGCAGCCTGGCTGGAGTGGAATCAGGAGTCCAGGAAGAGGTAAGCAAGAATGAAGAACCTGCTTACACGCAGGATGAGGTACTCAGGTTTGCCATAGGAGTTAAAGGTAGTCACAGCAAACTAAAGATTTAAAGGGTAAGGAGGAGGGAACATTCAAAGAGGATGATTTGTGCCAATATGAAAAAGATGAATATCAGATGGGAGAAGCTGGTGGAAGAATGATCAGAAGGATGCTTTGCCCAGCCAGGCAGGTATAAGAGAACCTAGGGGTGGCTATAGAAATTGTAAGAAAAGGCCGGGCCTGGTGGCTCATGCCTGTAATCCCAGCACTTTGGGAGGTGGAGGCGGGTGGATCACGAGGTCAGGAGTTTGAGACCAGCCTGGCCAACACGGTGAAACCACATCTCTACTAAAAATACAAACAGAATTAGCTGGGCGTGGTGGCGGGTGCCTGTAATCCCAGGTACCCGGGCGGCTGAGGCAGGAGAATTGCTTTAACTCGGGAGGCGGAGGTTGCGGTGAGCAGAGATTGTGCCATTGCACTCCGGCCTGGTGACAAGAGGCAAAACTCTATCTCAAAAAGAAAAAAAAAGAAAGAAAAGAAATTGTAAGAAAAGAAAAATGTGCAACGCATGGTGGGAAAAGATGTGAAGAGGGAGCTTGTATGTGGTATGTCTGTGAGTAACCAGCAGCTGTCAAAGGCTCCAGGTCTCAGGGTGGCATCTTCATCAATAAACACGATCACCACAAGGAAGAATTCCTAAAGCTCCACAACATCGGTTCTCAACACTCTCTCACCAAGCAACCAGGCAGCCCTGCATTGCAGGCAGAATGTGATGTCCTGTCAGAAGGGGAACTGAATAATTTAGAGTGATGTCGTCCATAAATATTTAAGGATATGAAAAAATGTTCATGAGATATTGTTACATTAAAAAAAAGGCATATTGCAAAATAGTGTAAATGCATGGAAAGAAAAGAAAATGTTCACTAAAATATTAACTGGATTTATTTCCAGGTGGGAAAATTATCATCCTACATTTTCTCATTTTTTTTGTAGGTCTACATTTCTATGCTAAAAAATAGTGTGTGTGTATATATATATACACACACACATATATATATATTTTAATCCAAGGAGAATATGTTTTAATGAGATTTATTCAATTAAGTATTTACTATAAAATTTTATTTCCTCTGTTAAGAGGTTTGCTTAGCTAAAGCTGTCTTTTCTTACCTATTAAAATAAGCAGCAGATCTCAGTGTCACTCTCTTCCCGGATTCAATGATAGCGAAACTATTTTCATAATAATACTAATATGTTATTTCTCTTTGTCACTGTGTGGGCATTTGCAGGGATGCAGGGTGAAAAGAAGGCTTCATGTGGCTCTTTCACGTGAAGTAAGATGGTAAGTCAGTGGCACCATGCTGTCCCAGAGGCTACTGTTTTCACTGCCACACACTTGCAGACAAAAACAGAAGGAGAAAAAAAAGGAGGAGGGAGCCAGTTTTGTTGAAGCATGTCCTTCATGAAGCAGTAAAAATATTAATTGTATTCTATTTCTTTGTATGATTATGTGCTGCAAAATAGGAACTACGTGTCCAGTGCTTCTGCATGCCCTATTCTTGGGAAGGCACACGTGTGATTGTATGAGTTACAAGGTGAGCTCACCGCTCTTTCCACAGAGGCACCATTTTCAATTGAATGAGAAATTGACAAACTACGGTAATTAAATGTGATTATGTGGCAGACACTTTTGTGAAAATGAGCAAAGTGAATCTCCCACTGCATAAACAATTGACAGTATTTGTTGCTAGTGACAAAATTTGAAATTTTAAGTAAAAATTACAACTTTTTTGAAAAACGTACCTTTGGCCGGGCGCGGTGGCTCAAGCCTGTAATCCCAGCACTTTGGGAGGCCGAGGCGGGCGGATCACAAGGTCAGGAGATCGAGACCACAGTGAAACCCCGTCTCTACTAAAAAATACAAAAAAATTAGCCGGGCGCGGTGGCGGGCGCCTGTAGTCCCAGCTACTCAGGAGGCTGAGGCAGGAGAAGGGCGGGAACCCGGGAGGCGGAGCTTGCAGTGAGCCGAGATCGCGCCACTGCACTCCAGCCTGGGCAACAGCGTGAGACTCCGTCTCAAAAAAAAAAAAAAAAAAAAAAAAGAAAAACGTACCTTTTACCATAAGCTTGACTGCTTTCCAATAATTATAGACTTGATGAGATAGTGGGTGATTTGCTTTTAGATATTGTATAATGAAATGTGTTGACATTTGAAAGTTCCACAATAACTCAATTGAGCAATATTTTTTCAACTAATCAATGCATGATGTTATAAGGTTGTGCATGGGAAATATATCTATTCAAGTGCAAGAAAGTTAGTGTAAAATGAGACAAAATTTTCATCAATATAGTTTCAGATTCTGCATGGCAGCCAATGTGTAAGAAACTACTACTTGTTGAGTTTAGTGCAGTAGAAAAGGAAAATGTCTAGAATTATCTTAAAAGAGCACCAAAATACTCCTACTTTTCCTGCCTCCATATCTGTATAAGGACAGATTTTCATCATATACTTCAGCCAAAACAGTATATCCCGACAGCCTGCATGCAGAAGATGAGATTGAAATCTAGCTGTGTTCCACTGAGCCAGACATTAAAAAGTTTTGCAAAAATGAAACACAATGCCACTTCTCACCATATTTTTAAATTAAAAGAATAATTTTTTGGTTTATAAAATGTGTTTTTTCTTAAAATGTTACTTTTATTAGCATAAAATGGGATTGCTGATTTTTAAAAATTAGTAAGTATTTGAAAATTATCAGTTTTAATTTCTATTGCTGTAAATGTCACTATGTATAATCCATATAAATAATGCTCTTTGGGCTCCTCAATAATTTTTTGAGTGAAATGGGGTCCTGAGACCAACATATTTGGAAGCCACTACATTGTAGGAAACCAAATAGAAGATACATAGCAGGGAACTGCCTTCTTCCTAGATGTCTTTGTATTGTTAGGCCATGGTATGTGGAGTTGCAATAGCCATCTTGAGGGGCAGACGAAAGATGAAGCCAGTCAGCTGAGGACTGCAGAGCAGAAACATGGAGAACAGCTGGGCTCTTGCTGACCTCACTGAGCAAACTGGCCAATCAACTCTATCTACTTAGCTTTGGGCTTCTCATTCTGTGAGATAATGAGAATATTCTGATTTTTCAAGCCACTCTTAGAGAGATACTTCTATCATTAGAGCTAACAGCATCATAACTGCTGAACAGACCATGTCACACTGCAGTGGGAGAAACCAAGCATTTACCCAGCTGTGTCAGGTACTGCTATACGATCGCGTATGTTTTATCCCACATAACCTGCACAACCAGTGCAGGGCCTGTATTAGTCCCATTTAACAGATTTGGTAACTGAAGCACAGCGTATGTACAGTAACTATCCAAGGTCACACAAAGTTGCATTTAATACTCAAACTATATTCTCTTTCACTTCAAAGCCTATTCTCTTTTTATTATAACCTGCACTAGGCTTCATACCTCAAGTCTGTATTTCCCCAATCATACCAAACATAAACACCTCAGAATGCTTTCCAAACACCACTGTCATCTTTCAGATTTAATAATCTAATGCAATTGAGCTCTGTTTGTTTTTAATTTTCAGTTTTACTTCATAATTACCTAGACAGTTAGCTTTTTCTTGTTGTACTTGTAGAATTGTTTTCATATTTCATACAACCTTTTTTTTCACTCTGTATTGTAATTGTGTCTTGCTATGTGGGTAGTCCCAGTGGACTGTAAATTCCAGCATAGGGCTTGACATATAACGAGGTTTTGTCACAGTAAGTGTAGCGACGGTAACTTATAATGGGGTTTTGTAACAGTAAGGTTAGCGATGGAAACTTGGTAGAGCATTCACTGTGGGCCAGGCACTTGACACCCATCACCACTGTTCCTGACAGCAACTCTTTGACATGATTGTTATTATCTCCATTTTATAGATGAGGAAACTAAGGCTCACCTAAGGCTGACCCAGCTAGAGATACATAGATAGCTCCTGTCAGAATCAGGATTCCAGCACACTTCCTTCTTGCAGCATCAGGGAGAAAAACTTGAAAGTTATTAAACCATCTCCTATCTAATCCCTCTCGTGACAAGAAAGCCACTCTTACTGGAGAATCCATTCTCCTAGCAAAAAGTCTAATAATTATAAGGTTTTTTTCTTAGGCAGATTTGCATTTCTACCCATAATCCTATGATCACTACCATCTAGATATTTAGATTTTAGTTACAACTATCTGAGCCTCAAAGAGACAGAGAAGGTCAAAGGGAGAGAGAGAAAAAAATTTAAAAAGCGAGATGATAGGGTCCTGAGTTGGGGGAGGAGCTGCCAAGAGTTCATTTTCATAGAGGACTATAGCTACTGAGTAAAGGAATTTCTGTTACATTTTAGTGTTTTACCTCTTAGCATGCCCCACATCATGCTAAGCATGTTAGAATGATTTTTCTTTTTTCTTTTTTTTCTTTCTTTTTTTTTTTTTTTTTTGAGGTGGAGTTTCACTCTTGTTGCCCAGGCTGGAGTGCAATGGCACAATCTCAGCTCGCAACCTCCGCCTCCCAGGTTCAAGTGATTCTCCTGCCTCAGACTCCAGAATAGCTGGGATTACAGGCACACGCCACCACACTCAGATAATTTTGTATTTTTATTAGAGACACATTTTCACCATGTTGGCAAGACTGGTCTCGAACTCCTGACCTCATGATCTGCCCACCTCGGCCTCCCAAAGTGCTGGGATTATAGGCGTGAGCCACCGTGTCTGGCCACAATAGTCTCTTATTTCTTACAACAACCCTAGCAGTTTAGTGGCATTATTCTTATTTTAAAGGTGGAAAAAATGAGTAACAGGGATGTTAATCTACTTACCCAAGTTTACACAACTGGCGAGTGGTACAGTCCAATCCAAATAGCCTGTCCCCAAAGCCTCTGCCTCCCCACCCTGGACTTTGCTGTTTTTTCCATATACCTGGAAAAGAAGGGAACCAGGGAGAAAAGAGGTACAAACCACAGAAGGCCCTCCTCTCTCTGACATAAGGTAAAAAACAAATAAGCAAACAAAAACAAACCAACTACATTACACCAAACTTTGACGAGTTTGTTCAAGTACCTGCATCACACATTGTAATTCTTTAAGAAGAGAGTTTTACAAAAAAACTTAACAAGAGATTTTAATTTTCCTTCCCGTTTTCAGTTTGTCTTTTATCCATTTAATTAAATCTGGAAAGAAAACTTGACCAAATACATTTTCAGAAAATTAGTAAACTTTATCAGAGTTATTTATCAGAACCTTTTTCCTCCCTTACTTTTATTTCAACTGCTCAGCTAGAAAGAGTTAAGATGGGAGCTCTAAATACTCACAGCCAACTCCATTGCACATTTGCTTTAATTTACATAGTGACACATGCAGATCTTAAGGGCATAATTGAATGAGTTTTGACAAATATGTGCATCCATGTAACCGAGACTCAACTGTGCTAAATGATCTCCAAAGAACTGCCAATAGACCCTCCTTTCCCATATGTGACTGCTGCTCCTCCCATCAAGAGATGAAGTCTTTTTCCCAATCTATGTGGCAGAATTAAGGCTTTGCTGGTTCCAGACCTAGCCCTTAAGAAGCCTGCTTCTGTAGCTGTATCCTAAAAAAACCAGTACAAACAATAGGAGGAGAGAGCCCACATACAGGAATGCCAGTGCCAATGACCAGCAACAATGGCAGACCGGTGTGTGCAGCCTTCTTGGCCACCCCAACCTTAGCCATGTTCCTGGCTGAAGGTGGCTCACAGGGGACCAAAGGACCACCCAACCAAGCCCTGCACAAGCGGTTGAATTACATGGATGTCTCTTATTCTTGTGGTGGTTTGTTCCACAGAAAACCATAACTGATACACCAGGAAAGATGCATAATATTTTTATCATCACAGAGCATTTCCTTATGATCACTTGTAGTCAATCCCAAGCTACACACACAGGAAAACACTGCTTTTATTTCCATGCCCTTAACTTGCTTGAATCTATTTACCTTACAGGAATGACAAAACTTTCATTCTTTTGTATCTGGCTTATTATTTTTATATTTATAGATAGATAGATAGATAGATAGATAGATAGATAGATAGATAGATAGATAGATATAGATATATAGACTTATACACTTTAAGTTCTGGGATACATGTGCAGAACATGCAGGTTTGTTACATGGGTATACACGTCCCATGGTGGTTTGTTGCACCCATCAAACTGTCGTCTACATTAGGCATTCTTCCTAATGCTCTCTCTCCCCTACATCCCCCGACAGGCCCTGGTGTGTGATGTTCCCCTCCCTGTGTCCACATGTGCCCATTGTTCAACTCTCACTTATGAGTGAGAACATGCGGTGTTTGGTTTTCTATTCTTGTGTTAGTTTGCTGAGAGTGATGGTTTCCAGCTTCATCCATGTCCCTGCAAAGGACATGAACTCATACTTTTCTATTCCTGCATAGTATTCCATGGTGTATATGTGCCACATTTTCTTTATCCAGTCTGTCATTGATGGGCATTTGCTTTGGTTCCAAGTCTTAGGTGTTGTAAACAGTGCCACATCTTTCACTGAACATTCATGTTTCTGATATTCATCCATGTGGGTATTTATTAGTTTGTTACTTTTCAAAGTTGTATAGTATTCCAAGAGTATATCAAAATCTGTTTATGTGTTTTCCTGACAATAAACATTTGGATCACTTTTTGTTTTTGACTATAATCAATAAAACTGCTTTGAAAATTCTGTTACACACCATTTTGTGGGGACATATGGTCATTTCTCTCCTATGAATCCCTAGAAAGAGTAGGGGGTTCGTAGGATAACTGAATGTTTAATTTTCCCCAGTGAAACTACTGAACAGCTTCCTCAAATGGTTGTACCATTTTACATTACCCCCCAAGATCTGTGGGGTCCAGTTGCTACACATCCTCACCAGTATTTGAAATTGTTAGTATTTGAAATTTTTGTCATTCTAGTTTTTTTTTTTTTTTAATTTATGTATTTTTTGAGATTGAGTCTCGCTCTGTTGGCCAGGCTGGAGTGCAATGGAGCAATCTTGACTCACTGCAACCTCCACCTCCCAGGTTCAAGCAATTCTCCCACCTCAGACTCCCAAGTAGCTGGGATTACAGGTGACCACCACCGCACCTGGCTAATTTTGTATTTTCAGTAGAGATGAGGTTTCTCCATGTTGGTCAGGCTGCTCTTAAACTCCTGACCACAGGTGATCCGCCCTCCTCAACCTCTCAAAGTGCTGGGATTACAGGCCTGAGCCACCTTGCCTGGCCTGTCATTCTAGTTTTTAATACATGCTTTCTGATGACTAATATTTTTTAACAAATTTTAATTTCCTTTTTGTTCTTTCATTTATCTTTTCTTGTAAAATATATGTTTGTCTCTGGCCTATTTTTATTGGGCTGCAATCTTGTTTTGATATGTGGAAGTTCTTTATATATATTCTGAATAATTTTTTTGTCAGATACATGTATTTAAAATGCTTTTTCCCCCTTAGTCTGTGGCTTGCCTTTTTATTTTCTTACTGGTGTCTTTTGATGTCTTGGAAAGAATTTGATGAAGCCAAATTTGTTGATTTTATTGTCTTTTGTTTAGTGCTTTTTGTTTTCTAAGAAATAGGGTCACAAAGTTGTTCTTTTGTTTTCTTCTAGAATCTTTGGAGTTTCACATTACATTTAGTTCTACAATTTGTCTTAAAATATTTTTTGTGTGGTATAAGGTAAAGTTCAATTATGTGTGTGTGTGTGTGTGTATAATCGTTGTTCCAGGGTCAATTGTTGAAAAGACAGTTTATTGAAAAGACTTTCCTTTTCCCATGATATTGCATGGTGACTTTGCCAAAAAATTAATAGATCATATGTTTGTGAGTCTGTTTCTGAATTTTCCATTCAGTTCTATTAATGGGTTTTTCTATTCTCACTCCAATACTACAGTATTTAGGATATTATAGTTTAGGAACACTTCAAAACAAATAGTGTAAGTTTTCCAATTTTATGTTTTTCTTTAAAGATCTTTTACATTTCATTATAACTTCTAGAATCAGCTTGTATTTTTTGTTTTTTTTTTTTAAGGTGGAGTTCCACTCTTGTTGCCCACCTGGAGTGCAATGGCACGATCTTGGCTCACCCCAACCTCCGCCTCTGGGGTTCAAGTGATTCTCCTGCCTCAGCATCCCAAGTAGCTGGGATTACAGGCATGCACCACCACGTCCAGCATTTTTTTTTTTTTTTTTTTTTTTTTTTTTTTTTAGTAGAGGTGGATTTCTGCATGTGGGTTAGGCTGGTCTCGAACTCCTGACCTCAGGTGATTCTCCTGCCTCAGCCTCCCAAAGTGCTGGGATTACAGGCATGAGCCACCGCACCCGGCCAACTTGTCAATTTTCAAAATAAATTCTTCTAGAATTTTGATTGTCTTTGTATTCTACATAAGATCTAATCTTGAAGGGAATTGCCACGTACGTGGATTTTCCCATTCATGAACATAGTAAATGTCTGCATTTATTGCAATCTATGAAAGTATCTTTTAGCCATATTTGCAAATTTTAAGGGGAGAGGTCTTGCGCATCATTGGAAAATATATATTAAGTATTTTGCAACTTTTAACACTATTATAAATGGTGACTTTTAAGTATCATTGTCTATTATTTGTTTCTGGTACATAGAAATTCTTTATTCTTTTTTATTTTTTTAATTTTGTATTCCGGTCTTGTATTCTGCAACCTTGCTAAACTTACTTGTTAATTAAAGGATTTTCACTTTGAGTTTTGGTTTAAGAGTTTCTAAGATTATTTATGTGAATAATCAAGTCATCCATGGATAAAAACAATTTCACTTCTTTTGTGCCAGTCTTAATGCCACTTTTTAAATGTTCTGACCTTGCAAAGATCAACAGTATAACGTGAAAAGAAGTACTGAAAGTGGACATCTTGCTGTGTTGCCAATCTTTGTAGCAAAGCGAACAATAATTTCTCATTAAGTAAGAATTGTCTGTAAGATTTTTCACAATGGCTTTTGTCAAATTGAGGAAGTTTCTTTGTACTTCTAGTTTGTTGATAGATTACAATTTTTTTTTAAATCATGAGTGTCTGTTTAGTTAGATTCCTTTTTATGCATATATGAAGATGATCAAATAAAACTTCATTTTTTGAGTGATAACATGAGATATTTTACTAATAGATTTTCAAATGTTAAACTAACCGTGCATTCTTAAAATAAATCCTACTTGCTCATATTACATTATATTATTAATATATTGCTGCATTTGATTGATTTCCAAAAACAAACCCAGAAAAACGTCCAGGTGATACTATTTGCGGATTTATGTTTATTAAAGTTATTGACATTTTATTGGTAATGTCTTTGTGTGGTTTTTAATCTGATAAAATAAATTTGGAAATATTCTCTTCTATTTTTTGAGAAAATATATGTTGAGAAAGTATGTTTAAAGTTGTTGTTAATTATTATTTGATTATTGGTAAAATTTACCAAGGAAGAAATATGGACATGGAATTTTCTATGTATAAAATTTTGAAAATCTTAATTCTATTTATGTAATATATGCAGGGATACCTATATTACTTTTTCCTTCTTTTGTAAGGAATGTTTTAGTAGTTTGCGTCTTTCAAAATCTTTGTCTCTTTCTTCTAAGTTGTCAAATTTATTGTAATAAAGTTATTTATTATATTTTCTTACTTGATATGTGAAGGATCTCTTGATATCTGTAGGACTGCAGATTTTTTAAGAATATATCCTCTTTTATTTCTAATATTGGTAATATGTCTCTCACTTCCTCTCTCTCTCTTTATTAGTCTGGCTACAGATTTTTTAAAGCACTAGCTTTTAGTTACATTGAATTTTACTATTTTTTTCTATTTCTATTGAGGTGATTGCCTCCTTCATTATTAAATTTTACTTCTTACTTTGTGTTTGGTTTCTCTTTTCATTCTAATTTTTTACAGAAGTTTAGACAATTGATTTTACAATGTTCTTTTTTCTAATATGGGAATTGGACTGTATAAATTTTCCTCTAAGTGCTGTTTTAACTGCAGCTCACATATTTTTATTTAACTTTTTATTTTCAGTTGTTTTCCTCCTTTATTTTCGTTTGTTTTCCTCTTCTTATTTTAAATCTGTTTGTGTTTTTATATTAGAAAGGTTATTTTTGTAGATAACATATAGTTGGTTCTAGCTTTTTAAATTAATTATGGGAATGTCTACCTTATATTTGGCATACTTAGACCATTTACATGTAATGTAATCACCGATATGGTTAGATTTAAATATTCTGTGTTTGTATTAGTTTTCTATTTGTCCCAAGTGCTCTTTCTCTTTATCTCCCCTTTGCTTTCTTTTGAATTAGTTAAGTATTTGCTATGATCCCATGTTTTCTTAAGCTAAAGCTTCTGGCTCTACCTCTGTATTTTACTGTTTTATTATTTTAATTATTGTAATTAACTTATCCCATTTTATTTTAAAATATTATATCAATTCAAATATAAAGTAAGAATCTTACAGTGGCATGCTTTCAATTCCTTTTCACACAATTTATGCTGTTGTTATCATACATTTTATTCTATTCTACCTGTGTTGTAGATATCACTATATATATGGCATTAGCTATTTGATTATTTATTGAAAATTATTAAAAACTGAAAAAGTCATATATATCTGATTTTATGTATATATACTACTGCTTCTGGCACTCATTCTTTATTTAAATCTGAATTTTCACCTGATATTATTTTTCTTCTTTCTGAAGAAATTCCTTGAGCACTTTTTCTTAAGTGAGATTTCTGGTGATAAATTTTCTTACATTTTTAAAAATATAAAAAATCTTAATTATATCTTTACTTTTGAAGGATATTTTTGCTGATAAAATTCTGAATTGAAAGATTTTTTTCAGCATTTAAAAGACGTTATTTCATTGACTCCTAACCCTCATCATATTTAATAAAAAAATCCATCATAATTATTTTATTTATTCCTCTATATATAGCATATATTTTACTCTGACCTCTTTAATGATTTTTTCTTTATTTATTGTTTGCATTTGTTTGACTATGATGGGTATATAATTTTATCTGCTTGTGATTTCCTGGGCTTCTTGAATCTGTAAGTGAATATTTTTCTCCAATTTGGACATTTCTGACCATTATGTTTTCATTTATTTTTCCACCCCATCTTCTATTTTCTCTCCTTCTAAAATTTTAATTATATGCATATTAGACCATTTCAAACTGTGCAATATGTCACTGTGGTTCTGAGTAATTTATTTTAAATTTTCTTTCTTCTCTGGGCTTTGCATTAAATAATTTGTATTGATCTGGTTACCAATCCTGTCTCCTGCTGTATTGAATCTTTTAAGCATATTATTGTACTATTCACTTTATGTATTGTATTTTTTTTTCAGTTGTAAAATTTTCATCAGGTTCTCTTTTGTAGTTTTGATCTCTCTCCTGAGAGTGCTCAATGTTTGCTAATTCACTTTCCAGTAATTTACTTTTAAAAGTTATAATGGCTTTATTTATTGAAGTTATTTTCTACAAATTCTAACACCTGAGTCAGCTGCCAGTCTGCTTCTTTTGACTATATTTTATCTTGATTTATAAGCCACATTTTTGTACTTTTTGGCATGTTTAGTGAATTTTTATTGTATACTTGATATTATGGATTTATATGGATACTCTGGATTTTATCATCCTCAAAATAATATTGAGGTTTTTGTTTGTTTTTTTCTGACAGGCAATGAAATTACTAGATCACGTGACCCTGTAGTAGCTTGGATTTATGCCTTTCTAGGACCAGTTTCCTTTGGTTTTTCACTTAGTTCTTGTTCTTATGACATAGAACTTCTATGTTTTCAATGAGAAATCAAATGTTTTATGAAATCCTTCTGATCTGGTGGGACTTTAACTCTAAATTGCATCTCCCAGTGGTGGGCAACTCTAACACCACTCAGTTCCTTAGACCTCAAAGACTCGCTTCTGCCAGACTTCTTGGTGTCCCTCAATGTCTGTCATATACACCAATGCTAGAACTGTGAGTACAAGTGTGAGGTAATTAAAATGAGTTTTAGATGGGATTTTCCTTCCTAGGAGAAAATATTTCATTAATGTAAGTAAAAATAAACATTTAAAAAAAAAGATGGCAATGATCTTGGGAAGAGATGACCTTCACTGCAAATGGTCATGACTCTATGTTCTAATCCCACTTTTTACTTTGAGTGAGTCCAACTCTCTAGGCAACAGAATTAGGCAAGGAGAGCAATTTAAACACCAGGGATCTTCAAGACAATCCCAGGACAACTCACATGGATTACCAAGGAAGGGAGCTTCTGCAATTGCGTAGCCCACTGTCTCTTCTGAGCAGGGTTGCTTACCGATTATTCAATGTTGGTATCCGACGACTGTGATGCAGTGATCCCACTAACCAAAGTTCCACAAATCGTCAGATGGAACTTTGGAGAAAACAGGCTCAGGCTCACCCTTATGATTCCATTTCACCTTGCTAGGCAGCTTTGGGAGCCTAGGATAAACTGATCATCTCGGGTAGGAAAATTTTTAGGCACCTTATTTATACAGGTTTTGTAGTTATTACAAATTACATTCCTTACTAGTTGTGTAGTTATTCAGCGTTATTATTTTCCATGTGCCATGCAACCATCTAATATTTTATATCTTGCTTGTAGTCATTCCGTTAGTCTACTTGTCTTAGTTCATTTATGCTGCTATGGTAGAGGTCCTGAGATTAGGTAATTCATAAAAAACAGAAATTTCCTTCTCACAGTTCTAGAGCCTAGGAAATCCAGGGTCAAGCTGTGTTCAGGTCTGGTGTCTGACAAGGGCCCGGTTTCCACATCTGAGGTGGTTCTTTGAATGGTACATCCTCCAGAGGGAAGAAATGCTGTTCCTCCTACGGCAGAAAAACAGAAGAGAGCAAATTACCAGAAGTCTTTTTATAGCCGTATGAATCCATCATTAGCGCAAAGCCCTTCTGACCTACAGACTTCCCACTAAGTTCTATATTCCGGCACTGTTGCTTTGGGAATTAAGTTTCAACATGAGTTTTGGCGGGGACAAGAACACTCAAACTGCTTTGCCCTAACCATCCCATGAGTTAGGTTTGTGATCTCAGTCTTCCAGCAGAAGGAACTGAAGCCTATGATTAAGCCTATGAAACAGTATTGAGACTCAACTTCGGGTGAGTTTGGTAGGAAATATGGTTGTCAATCACGGAATGCACTGATAATAGTGGGAGTTAGGGCAGTAGGTCCGAAATATTCCCTCTAGGTAGTGACTGGCCTTGGATATAGACATCCTGATGGGAGCAGAGTTTTTCCGTTGGACTTTTCAGAATCTTGTTCTGATTATCTGGGGCTCCAGACATCTTCCTGGCTCCTTTCAGATCTCTACCTGGAGAACACAGGCCCCTGCAATTCTTATCACAGGTGGCGACTCTTCCCAAAACAGCCAAATCACCTTAACGCTTGACTTTGAGCTTCGAGTAAGACATGCTATTCAGACCCTTGCTAGAGTAAGACGTGCTATTCAGACCCTTACCAGTCCAATTCACCTGCCTGATTAGGCTCACGTGGGAATTCCCACGTGCTCACATCCTTTGAAACACTTCCCCTAAGGCCTGGCACTATAGCCCAGAAGGTTCCCTCACTCCTAATCCTTGCCTATGCTGAATCCTGGCCTGTGATATTCAGCTAATAATGACATCACAGCATAAAGGAATAGGCAAGCTTGTCCCATAGCGAAAAGGAAAACTTTCCTCTCTTTTAAAATATTACTATTCTCTGGTACTAGGCGGTCCAACTTCAGAATAAAATCATAAATCTGGAAGCTTCTTTAAAAGTCAGATATGGAAACTCTATTACGTTTCACTTTTTGTTGAATGGTTTCAGCTATTTTCTTCCTCTAATATCTGGGGTTCAGCCAACCACAGGACACTTGTTCTCTGTTCATTACTAAATTAATATATCTGGAAACAAAGATGGTCTCTGGAAGAAGCAGATTCGCTTTTCTTCAGATTTAATACAATTATGTTTGGGGAAGACTGTTGATGTCCAAGAATCCTTATGAGTCTTTTAAAGTCATTGTTTCACTCTCACAAATGAGACCTTGCTGACGCCAGGAAGTAATGAGCCGGAAAACTGCATGGTGACAGTCGGTTCTTAACTTGGCCCTCGTGTGTTAGGCTGGCTGGGGAAGAAGCTCGTGACGTCTTTACTTCTTATTTTCCTGTCTTTTCTGGTTTTTTTGTTTGTTTGTTTGTTTGTTGTCCCTTTTCCTTCAATTTCCTCTCTTGCTTCTACCACTTCCTTCCTTTATCTCTTATGCAATAAATACCAGCTTTGGAATAGACTTGATACATGCTGCTTAGTTGTGTGGCCAATTTGTATCATGTGAGCAGAATATCTCATCCCACTGAGTATCAGTTTTCTTATCTGTGAAATGGTAATGAGACATTCATTCCTCACTTGCTTCTTCCTAGAAGAATCTGTCTTCCTTTTTCAGGAGGCCAACTCTCCCCCATTCAGCTCTTAGGAGTCAGGGAAGTGGGCAACATCCTCAGATCTAAGAATGAAACTTTGAATGGTCTGAGCCAATAATGGTCAACCCATCCCTCTGAATGGTAAGGGGGTTCAGAAACCCAGGGTTGCACCTGTCAGAGCCTGAGGCCACGTATAGGTTGGCTGTGAAAGGGGGAGCAGCCTTCTGACTCTGGCCCTCTGGAAACATGCTGCCTGGGAGCTTCTAGAATCCATCATGCAAGAACAGACATAGCCACCCTGAGGATGAAGCTGTCACCAAAAGGAGGCAAAAGAATAGGAAAGAAGTAGAGCTTTATCGCTGATCCTGCTGTATAGACAGTGTTAACCTGGACTTCCTGTTATGTGAGACAAATTTCTTTATTCTTCAAGAGAGTTTGCAGGGGTTTTGTTTGTTTGTTTGTTTTTGTTTGTTTGTTTCTTCTATTTAAAAATATCCTAACCATAGAAATATGAAAATCAAATATGATAAATAACAGCCACACAATTAATAGTGTTTGCTAAGTCCTCAGAAGACGTCATCTAATTTTCTTTCCTCCGTTTTACTTTACTTTTTTATCAATTCCTTCCTCTTCTCTCTGTAATCCAAACACATCTTGATGTTACCAGGCCTGAAAACTTACAGAAACCATGATGATGCTCTTAAAATTTATCAGTTTCTAAGAAACAAGAGAACCTCTCAAGTCTTTGAAGGCAAGGAGGGTTTGGTGTAAGAATACACATGTACAAAAAAGAAAACCTACATTCTTAGCCACTTGTCCAGGTTCTAGAGGGTTTCAAAAATAGTGGAAAAAGAGGAATCACAGTATAGTTGGGCCTCATGATCCAGTGCTTCCCCAGAAACTAAGCATTTTCTCTATGCCTCAGCGTAGACACCAAGACTCTATGAGACCTAGCAATTGTCTTTCTGCAAGCCTTCCCTGTACCAGTTACCTCTGTCTCAACCTCTCTAATTCAAATCCAAACCCAAAAAGTCGAAGGGCACTAGTTGCCTCTATGACAGCCTCTCCAGTTCTAACCAAACCTAAAAAGTTGATAGGTATATGATTCCAGGTAGGCCAAACTCTTAGGCCACCAGTCACCCAAAGATTGTCTGGAAGGAACAAGCCACTATTGCCTCCTGAGTCCATCTTTGTCCTGAGTTCCTGGGTCACATAGGATAGGGCACAACATCTATCTATATTCATTCAATCAACTGTCATTCATCAATCATTAAGCACTTCCCCAGTAATAGGTTCTGCTCCAAAAGTAGGTCATGAGTAAAATAATTAAAGATCTTTCCATGTAGCAGTTACTGTGAAATGATGGAGATGGGGAGAAATATACATAAATCAAGTTGTAAGCAGAAAAATGCATTCCAGGATAAGAGAGTAGAGGTGACATTCCGTGTGTCCAGAGGGATTACTTGGCACAAGGCAGGCAGGGAACCCCACTGTGGACTCATCAAGATCTCTGTGCAGTGGGGAAGCAAAGGATGTGAATACTGGAAGGCAGAGTGTTCCAGGCAAAGGGAATCTCTGGGCCAAATGTCCTGAGTCAGGAATGTGCTTGGTTGATTGGAGGAAGATTCCAGAGGCCAACTGTGGTTACAGTAATGTGAGAACAGTCAGTGTAGTTAAAATGAAGGGAGAGCGGGAGACGAGGGGCAATGGTGGAAGTAGTGTCGAGCCCTTTCCTCTGTTGTGGCTCTAAAGGATGGCGATTTTCATCTGGGCGCATAGGGGATGGGGGGTGCGGTGACAAGATATGTGGGCAGCCTGGGAAGGGAAATTCATGTCTTGGGCTTCCAAGTTCCACAGAGTGGGGTCACTTGCCCCATTTCTTCCCACTAGACCCCCTTGTTGGAGTGAGGACTTTCTCCTGCAGCTCCTGATACTTTCCTACTGCTTTTCTCCTCTCACCCCACCCTTTCCTTCAGAGACATCCCACTCTGTTGCTGGGGTGGAGTCTCCCAGGGCTCCTGAAGGGTCAGCGTGGGTAGGACACACCTCTTGTACCAGAACATGGGTGTGTGGCCTTGATTCAGATGTCACCTCACAGTTTTGATTATCATCTCAGATACAGGACGTGTTCAGGGGATCCTGGTGATGGAAAGTGCAGCATCTCTATCTTCAACTTATGGAGACATACGCCTAAACCTACTAAACATCGTAGCATAGCCTAACCTAACTTAAACATGCTCAGAACACTTATATTAGCCTGCAGTTGGGCAAAATCATCTAGCATAAGGCCTATTTTTATAAAACAGTGTTGAATAGCTCATGCAATTTACTGAATACTGTACTGAAAGTAAAAAGCAGAACGATTGTATGGGCACTCTAGGTAGGATTCTTACTGAATGCGTATCACTTTCACACTATTGTAAAGTTGAAAATAAAAATCCTAAAGTCATGGATTCTTTGTCCCATGCTTGGCCTTCAGCTGAGCTCCTCGTCAGCTCTTGCAGCCCCAGGATCCTGAAAATTGAAGAAGCATTTCCCCTCTGCCCAATGGCATAGATCTTTCTTTGGAGTCTTGGCTAGGTTGAATCTACTATGAGGTCAAATTTTTATTAGGTTCCTATGGTATACAATAATAATTTTTAAAATGTGACCTTTGGGCCAGGTGTGGTGGTTCACGCCTGTAATCCCAGTACTTTGGGAGGTTAAGGTGGGTGGATCACGAGGTCAGGAGTTCAAGACCAGCTTGGCCAACATGGCAAAACCCCATCTCTACTAAAAAAAAAAAAAACCAAAAAACCACACACACAAAAATTAGCTGCGAATGGTGACATATGCCTGTAATCCCAGCAACTCAGGAGGGTGAGGCAGAGAATTGCTTGAACCCGGGAAGCAGAGGTTTCAGTGAGCCGAGATCACACCACTGCACTCCAGCCTGGGCAACAGAAGGAAAAAAAAAAAAGAAAGAAAGAAAATGTAGTCTTTGTCTCTAGTAGCTAATCCTGAGCTTTTAAAACACTTGCAATCTCCTGAGTGAAAACGGCGTCTTTTGTAGGCTAATGAGATGACTCCTGACCACGGGCAAAGCCCTAGATAGCTTCAGGTTAGGGGTAGGTGGCCAAAAGACCAAGGTACAATTAGAGGGTAAGAGCTTTTAGCCCCACCTTCTGCTCTCCCAAGTAGAGAAGCTGGAGATGGAGTTTAATCACGAATGGCCAATAATTGAATCAATAATGCTCATGTATTGTAATCTTCCTAAAACCCCCTAAACGAGAAGGCTCCAGGAGCCTCCAATCAGTGACCACACCACTGTGCTGGGAGGGTGGGCAGCAGGTGAGAGCACGGTAGGTCTGTGCACACACTCACCTCCACCATACCTTGTCCTGTGCTTCTTTTCCATCTGGCTCTTTCTGCCTTGTACCCTTCACAAAAAAAACTGTTCCAACAGGAGTTTCTCCTTGAGTATTTCCCAAATCACTTAGGTTGTAGATCAATGAATTCTCTTAAGCACTCAAAGACCGAGCCTAAATAGGAGCTTAACAGGAATCTGTGTTAATCATTAAAGTGCTGTTCTAAGTTCTGTGAGTCATTCTAGTGAATTATCAAACCTGAAGAGGGCGGTCTTGGGAACCCCTGAATTTGTACTTGGTTGAGCAGAAGTGTGAGTCATCTAGGGACCCCACTTGCCCTGACATCTGAAGTTGGGGCATCCTTATGGGATTGAGCCCTTCACCTGTGGGGTCTGTGCCAATTCCAGGTAGTTCGTGCTCAGATTGAATTGAATTTCTGAGTGCCCAGTTGTTGTTAAATAATTAGAGAATTGGTTATTGATATTAGGGAAATCCCACACAGGTTTCAAAGAGGAGCTTATTAGCTCAATGTTCTTAGTTTTCTCCATGAAAGACTTAGGGCCAATCCTTGGAAGTTCAGTAGAAAGGTAGAACAGAAGTATTTTCTAAGGAAACTCTATGTCCAGAATCAAAGGTTGAGTAAAGTGAGTCAGTGGCCAGGGTTGGCTTCTGAGAAGCTCAGCCTGGCTTAGAATGTTGGTATTAGGCTCCAAGCAGTCAGGAGCTAAAAGAGCCAGAATGGAGATTGCACCAAAGGTCATAGAAAGTGCTAAATATGCACTTTGGGAGGCCGAGGCAGGCAGATCACAAGGTCGAGAGATCAAGACCACCCTGGTCAACATGGTGAAAATCCATGGTGAAAAGTAGAGATGACTCCACTAAAAATACAAAAATTAGCTGGGTGTGGTGGAGCATGCCTGTAGTCCCAGCTACTAGGGACGCTGAGGCAGAAGAATCCCTTGAACCTAGGAAGTGGAGGTTGCAGTGAGTCGAGATCGTGACACTGCTCTCCAGCCTGGCGACAGAATGAGACTCTGTCTCAAAAAAAAAAAAAAAAAAAAGAAAAGAAAAAGCTAAATATCAGAACCTGTGAAAACAAGAGCCAACGTGTATAGCCATAGGGCCATAAATGGTTGCTTAATCCAAGGATCAGAATCTAGGCCAGACTCAGCACAGCTGGGAACTGGGTAAGGGTGACACAGGGCAATGGCTCCTAATGGCCTGGAGTCTTCACCTGCCTCTTATCTGTGAATTAAGGCAACAGAGAAGCAACCTCACTTAGGGAAACAGGGTCCTCAGACATATCACCTTGTGTCCCACTCCACAGGAATAGAATTCTGAAATGCAGAGAATCAGGGATATAGGAAAGTAGAAACTCAAGCACACCATCAGACAGAAGTCCTAGATTTCCCATATGAGAAATAAAAACAGTTGTTCCTGTTCTCTGAATTAGGTAGATGAAACTGTACATAATTCACCCAACTTTGAGGACCATTGCCATGACTGCATTGGGGTGTATTACTCGGGAGGAGATCTGCTGCTTCTCCTGTCCTATAACATAGAGTCTGTTGTGCTGGGGCAGCTAAGAAAATAGAGCTGGAGGCAGAAAGACTCTACTTTAGCTTGCAAGGAGTATCAGCATTGTGGCTAAGCTTATGCTAGAACCAAGCCAGCTAAGGTCAAATGCTATCTCTGCTACTTCCTAGCTATATGATTCATGGTCTAAATTAACAGGAACACCTGCCTGCTAAGAGGCTGCCTCACCATTATTTACTGAGTCTTTGTTGGTCACCTAGAAATGAAGCCAGGCTATCAGGGTAAAGAAGCCCTCTTCTTGATTTCTGGTATCAGTTTCAATGTTGTGTGTTAATCCATATGTTTGCACAGTCTGCTCCCTCCTCACCCCACTCCTCAAGTTATGTTTAACTCATAAAGGACTGTTCAAACAGAAGATTCTCCCTGAGTACTTCCCAAATCCCTCAGGCCATCGATCAACGAATTGATCAAGCCTAAGAAAAAGGAGCTTAGCAGGAATCTGGTTTAATTAACAGGACAGAGACTATATACGTCAAAAGTGGACTCCTTGGTTCTCCTCAGTAGGTAAACAGAATACCAGGGAGGGGAAAGGACTTGCCCAAGATCACACAGCTTGGTGAAGTTTTTCCTGGGGCAAAAACCAATAATTGTAACTTGCTGTTGGCTCCACTTGACCAATCTGTCTTTCTATAACGGGTGAGTAAACAGAATTTTTATTTTCAAGGAAAGGGAAAAAAATTAAGTCATTTTGGTAGTTTTTGTTGTTATTCAATACTATAATTTTAGTCCATAAGTACTTCATACAGGGGGGAAAATGAAAAATCCCATACCACCCTCCCTAGGTGGTATTCACATACCCTCATCAGAGGCAAAATGTGGCCTATTGAGTCACAGTCAGAATAAAGACCTTGTCATTCTCTCACTCAAGTTGTCAAGAAGGAACCTTTCTTCAAATGCAGGTTGCATTAGGCAAAAGTAGTTGTATGTTTGAAATTAAATCACTCCAGTAGGATTAAAAACAGGATGCGTGAATTTCCATTGGAGTCCCTACTGGAATGGGGTGCCATACAAAATCAAGTTGTATTGTATTGTGTGAAATGGCTTTGTGTTAATGCTCAGAATAACAAGGTCCCACTGAGAGCCCTTCATGTTTCTGAATGGTACCTGGAGTTTGTCAAAATTTTTCAGGAAGGGATCTGCACCGCCCTGACTACATGAATAGTAGCTTAATAATAATAAAAAAAAAAGATTGGTGAATTAAAATGACATTACTCTTCAGCTTCGGAGTTGTGGTTTAATGACAATCTAGAGAATCTCATGCCTGTGCATTTACCTTCTTCTCCATATTTGCACTCCAGCTTAACTTAGCAGTGCAATGCATCAAGAAGCATTTGGGCTGTGTAACCATGTGTTGGAGGACAGCTGGCTTAGTCTGTTCCGTCTGCTGTAATAGAATACCGTAGACTGGGTGACTTATAAACAACAGAAATTTATTTCTCACAGTTCTAGAAGCTGAGAAGACCAAGATCAAGGAGCCGGCCGATTCAGAGTCTGAAGAGGGCTCAATTCCTAGTTCAGAGATGGCTCCTTCTCTCTGTGTCCTCACATGGTAGAAGGGCCCAGGGGATTCTCTGGGGTTTCTTTTTATAAGGGGCCTAATCCCATTCACCAGGGCTCTGCCCTCATGTCCTAATCACCTTCCAAAGGCCCCTACCTCCTAATACCATTACCTTGGGGATTAGGATTTCAATATGTGAATTTTGGGGAGAAATATGCTCAGTCTATAGCACCAGCTCTCCTGCTTACCAGCTGTAATAGTTTCTTAATTAGTAGAAATAGACACAAAAGTACCAACTTAAGGAGTTGTTGCATGTGAAGAAGACAGAAATGTTGTAGGAGATTATGGCATATAGGAAGGCAAATTGTAAATACTGAACAAATTGACAGGACAAAAGGAGAGTAGGAATTTGATATGGTTTGGCTGTGTCCCCACTCAAATCTCACCTTGAATTATAATAATCCCCAAGTGTCAAGGGTAGGACCAGGTGGAGAAAATTGAATCATGGGAAAGGTTTCCTCCATACTGTTCTCATGGTAGTGAATAAGTCTCATTAGATCTGAGGGTTTTATAAATGGGAGTTCCCCTGCACAAGGTGTCTTGCCTGCCGCCATGTAAGATGTACGTTTGCTCCTCTTTTGCCATCTGCCGTGATTGTGAGGCTTCCACAGCCATGTGGAACTGCGAGTCCATTAAACTTCTTTCCTTTACAAATCATCCAGTCTCAGGTACATTTTTATTAGCAGCATGAGAACAGACTAATACAGGTTTAGTCTACTAGGGCTGCCATGATGAAGTACCATAATTAGGGGGCTTTAAACAACAGGAATCTAGTTCTTGCACAGTTCTAGAAGCCAGAAGTCCAAGACCAGGACATCCACAGACCTGGTTTCTCCTAAGGCTTTTCTTCTTGGCTTGCAGATGGCTGCCCTCTTGTTGCCTCTTCCCACGGTCTTTTCTCTGTGCATGCACACCCCTAGTATCTCTCTGTGTACACAAACGCATTATTCCTGTAAGGACAGAAATCAGATTGGATTAGGACCCATTTTAGTGCTCTTATTTTTATTTATTATTTTAATTTAATGGGCTTGAAAGGCCTTGTTTCCAAATACAGTCACATTCTAAAGTACTGGCGTTGAGGAATTCAACATGCAAATTTGGGGTGAGACATGTTATAGCTCCTAATAACTTTGTTTTTTAGTTTTTACCTGGGAGGTATATAAATACTCGAGAATCATAATGATAGTTATATACTTAAAAGCAAAATTAAATCAAGCTTTTCAAAGCAATTCCTAAACATAAAATGTAAATTTAAAAATAATTCCAGTATCGATAATATGGGGTAAATCAGCTACAGTCTGACTATGGCTAACATCAATGAGCAGAATACAGAAGGAAACTACCTGAGGATTCTGAAAGCCTAGTAAGAGAGACGTCGGAAACTGAAGTAAGACCCTGAATCATTTTCCACTTCAGGAATGGTATTTACGGTGTTTTATTTTGCTTTGTATCCTTTTTTGTCTCTCAGCTTTGGTTCAAGGATAGGTCAAATTTCGAAAAGTATAGTGAGGCCAGGTGCGGTGGCTCACTCTTGTCATCCCATCACATTGGGAGGCTGAGGCAGGCAGATCACCTGAGGTCAGGAGTTTGAGACCAGCCTGGCCAACATGGCGAAACCCTATCTCTAGTAAAATAAAATAATAATAATTATATAATATATATATTATTATATTATATAATTATATATATATATATATATATATATATATATATATATATAAACCGAGTATGGTAGTGCATGCCTGTAATCCCAGCTACTCGAGAGGTTGAGGAACAAGAATCGTGGGAGGTTGCAGAATGCCAAGATCACACCACTGCACTCAAACCTGGGCAACAGAGCAAGACTTCGTCTCAAAAAAAAAAAAAAAAAAAAAAAAGCGGGCATAGAAAGAAAAATTCTATTTCTGGCCAAAGGAAATGGAAGGTAAAACCCCACATGTCAGAGAGTGAGGTAAAATTTCCCTTCCCCTTAAAATTTTTGTTTTCTCTTTTCTCCCCCAGCCATGTCGTGAGGACAGCCCTGGTAGCAGAACTACTTTGAGACTTCTGAGGCATCACAGGCACCTGAAGCCCTAAGGAAAGACCCTCCTCTCTGTTAAGAAGGCTGAGAAAAAGAGAGTCCCTGATTTTTTTCTCCGTTTCTTCTTTCCCACCACTTTGCCCTAAAGGTAGTCCCAGTCTCATGGAATTCCCCAACAATCTGTGGGGGATAAAATCCAGAAAGAACCTTATCTTTTCATTCAGAGAGACTGGAAAAGTGGCCTTTGGGAATTATTGTCAAGGAAAATCTAGAGAGGAGAGGTTGAAGAATGCTCTGCCCCACTTTCTCTGCAAGAACTTGCATAAGTCTAAGATTTCCCCCTGCACTGTGTCTGGGTGGAGCAGAGCCAGCAAAGCACAGCAAAGGCTTTAAGAAGTGGACTGTAAAATAAACCACAGCCTAAATCCCAGTCTAACCCCTCGGTGGTATATACATGTGCGGGCAGATTCAAACAGCACAGCAAAGGCTTTGAAAACGGAACTGTTAGAACTGCCAACCACAGGCAGTAAGGTGGAACTTGCACTCTCAGCCTAATGGGTTGATTTCCTATTAGAACAAAACAAAAATCAACATTTTCCAGAAGATTTTAGCAGGATCCAGAGTCTCACAAAATAATATGCAAAATGTCTAGGATACAATTCAAAATTACTTGGTATGTAAAAACACACACACATACATACATATGTAATTGTGGCTTTAGCCATCAAAAGTAATGGAAAAAAAACCAATTACTTTTGCATGAACCTAAATGCATACACAAAACAAAGGAACCTAACCAATGCTAAGGGCTAAGAAAATCATTTGGTGCCAATCCCAAGACGAACCAAAACCACATGGTGGAATTACCAGAAAAAGCTTTCAAAGTAGCTATTGTAATAATTATCCATGGAGTCAAGGTGAACACTCTGGAAATGAATGTAAAGATAAACATTCTCATTAGATAAATAGAAACTATTTAACATTTTAGAATTAAATTTAATATAGAAAATAAAAGAATTCATTAGACTCAGAAGCAGAATTTAGATGAAATAGGAGTGAAGTACTTGAATATAGATGAATATAAATTATACAAACTAAACATAGAGAAAAATGATCTTACAAATGAGCAGAGACTCAGGAACCCCTGAGAAAGTTTTAAAAGGTCTAAATCCATGCCACTGGAATTTCAGAAGAGAAAATAGATACGAAAAAATGTTTGAAGAAACAGTTGGCAAAATCTTCCCAAATTTTGTGAAACATGCATTTACAGATTCAGAAAGTTCAGTAAAACAAAAACATGATAAACTTTAAAAAAAATTTCCAAAAATATGACATTAAAACTGATGAAAACTGAGGATAACTTTTAAAAAATCTTCAGAGTATCCAAAGGAAACCAATAACTGTATATAAAGAAAAAATAATTTAAATGACTATGGATTTTTCATCAGAAATTATGGAAACCAGATGACAATAGAAGAACAGTTTTCAATTGCTAAAAGAAAAGAACTATCCATGTAAAATTCTATGTATAACAAAAACACTCATCAGGAATAAAAGCAAAATAGAAACGTTCTCATCTAAAGATAAAGTAAGGGAATTAGTCACCTGCAGATACGCTTTTAAAGAATTCATAAAAGTTGTTCAGAGTGAAGAAAAATGATATATGAGGGAAACCTGAAACTGTAAAAATGAAGAAGAAACAACAGAAATGGTAACCATTTGGGTATATCTAATATAATGTTTTTATCCATTTAATTTTTTTTAATATAAATGAATGTGGAAAATAAAAATTATAGCATTGCCTGAATGTAGTTTCATATATATCATTATAATACAAATAACAACTTTAAAGGAAGTAAAAAGTTAAATATGGCTGTAAGTAAAATTTTAAATTTCTGGTGATTATGTTGTTAGTGATAGTGTCAGCCATGTTATTCTGAGAGTGTTGAGTATGTGTCATGTGACATCAAACAAATAACTAATTATTTTTGGTATCATTGGGAGTGACATCTTTGTTATGCGACAGATAAATGATCAAAGAGGTTAAGTAAAATACATATATACATATCTACTAAACACCAAAAAATAAGTATTTAAGTGATTAAAAACTAAAGATTCAAAAACTAAAATAATTAGATACTCTAAGGGGAAAAAAAAACCCAGAAAAATGTGACAAAGAACTAAATGTAAAATTGAAAAGGTAAAAACATAACTGAAAAATTAATCAAAGGTTTAAATGGCAAATTCAAGTCAGACGAAAAGCATTAGTGAATTGGAGAACAGACATTATATGACTTGTGTAATCCACACAACAACCAGCATTTATTGAGTCTTCAGGCTAGAAGAAGAGGTCATCATATCCCTAAATTGCTGGAGAAAATAAGAATTCCACCAAGAATTCTACAAGTGTCATTCAAGCATAAAGGTGTAATAAGGGCATTATAGGATGAATAAGAACTTACCAGAAACAGAACCTTCCTGAAAAAAAAACTAAAAGTTTTATGTCAGAAAGAAGGAAACACATACACATATCCAGAAACAATGTGGTACCAACATTTTGAACTATCATGTTTGAAGTAAGAGTCCTTTTCTTGTTCCAGAAAAAAAGAGATGTTACTTCCTTTTTGACTATGTTAAATCAAATATGAAAGCTAACATTTTAAAGACAACCATGAAAGTATGATAATAGAATGATTATGTTATACATCATTGGGGGGGAAAAGAAACAAAAATACTCTATCAATCCAATAGAAAAGAAGAAAGAAGAAATGAAAAAAACATGAATAAGTAGAACACATAAAGTAAGAAATTATAAATCAATCTAAATATGTCAGTTGTCATAATAAATGTAAATGTTCTTAGCTTGCCACATACAAGTATCCGAAGGAGAGGAAGAGAGAAACATAATTACTTATTAAATTTGGAAGTAAAGGATTCAGAAAATATACCAGGCAGAAACTAGCCTTAAAAAAAGCTGGTGTAGCTATTTTAATATCAGGGGAAAAAATTGAAGCCTCAAATTATTACAGGGAACTAAATTACATAAATACATATTACAGTTTAGAACTTCTATATACCCAATTATATATCTTCAAAATATATCAAAGATATGACAAAATTTTAAAAAACTAGCTGAAGAATCTACCATTATAGTGGGAGATATTAATACCCTTCTCTCAGTAACTGATATCTCAGGAACAAAATAAGAAACATCTAGAATATTTGAGCCACATAATTCCTGAGTGTGAAATAAGATATATAGAATCGTGTATCTCCCAAATTGGAGATGAAATGTGCATTTAAAACATGCATAAAGAACATACAAATGTTGACCATTTCCTAGACCACTGATCCCAAGTGTTTGCCAAATGTGGAGCAAAGGAAACTGTTACGCTCTAGCAGTTCATATCTATGTGGGTACACCCATTTTGGAGAGCAATTTGGCAATAGCTAATAAAATGAGAAAAGCATATACCACACGCATCAGCACTTCTACTTTTAGGAAATTCCTATTCATTATAGCAGTATTCATGTACCAGAATCATACTGCAGCACTGTTTAAAATTGTTAAAAATTGGAAATACCCTAAATGTCCATCAACCAGGGAATGAATAGGTAAATCGAACTATATCACACAATGTAATATCATCAAGCTGTTAAAGCTGTTAAAATAAATGCACTAGAGCTTTTTGAGTCAACATGGGTTGATTTCAAAAACATCTCTGTCCAAATTCCTTTTCCAAAACCTTTGGTGGCCAGATGTGTTTCAGAATTCAAGGTTTTAAAAATACTTCAGAGAGGCATATATTTATATTTTGGTAACACCACCTCAGAAGTTGGGCCAGCACTATAAAACCAAACATACTAATATTTTCTCTGAAAAAAAATAGAGATTCACCTAAGTAGAATAAATCATGGCCAAGAATAGCCTCACATCAATTTGGGGCATGTTTTACCACCTAATGAGATCTGGTTAGGTTAAACTTTATTGCCAAATACATTATGGAAAAAAAATTTGGTTGGTTTTCAGACCTTTGCATGTCAAAATTTTAGCAAAAAGATTAAAATGCACAGGGTATGATAACACACACATATACATATATAGTACACATTTTAAAACACTTTCAACAGCACAATTTATTTTATGGCAACATGCATATTTAGACATTTATAAAAACCACTCAGGGGACTGATTATTGCCAAGTTGAGTTGAGTGTTTACTTCTGAGGAGTGAAGGAAATGGTATCAATGAAGGGGACCAGGAGACTTCAATTGTATTTGAAATATTTTGCTGCTGTTGTTTAAATAAGGAGAAGGTGGGGTAGATCTTTTTTACCAACCATGCTACTTAAGAAACAAGAATTTCGCCAGATGGAAAAAGTGGGAAAGGATATTCCAGGCAGAGAGAAAAGTCTACCAAAGTCTCTGAAGTCCACAAGAGGATGACAGACAAGACTACAGATGGCTGCGTGGGTGGAAAATAGGCTTCTCATTGGGTGAGGGGAGATGGTGGGAGATGAGGCTTGAGTTGATAAAGAAGTTAGAGTACATTCTGTAGGTGGTGGGGAGCCAGGAATGGCATAATCAAATTTGTGTTCTGACAAACCTGCTGGTGGCCTCATAGTGGAAGGATTGTACAGATACAGATTAGAGACAGCTACTGCCACGTACTTGTGTGTGGCAAACTCTTTTTATTTACACCATCCTTTTTAGATTTCCCCAGGTCAAGAAGATCAGTATTTATTTCTCCAGTTTGAGAAGAGAAAAACTGAACCTCAAAGGCCTCATAACTTGTTCAGAGTTGTACAGAGGAAGCAAGCAAATTGAGATATTCTGAATTGCTCTGCTGAACGTTCTGCCTTCTCTCCCAACGATTGCCATCCAACAGGACGGCAAAGAAGGAAGTTGGAATGCCTGAGATACGTTCTCGATATTGAGAAAAGATGGTTTGTTTTTTCCCCAAAAATGTGACCTCAAAGATTCCATTGTTGAAAAGTTTGGATAGGAAACTTGTGAAACAGGCAAGTTCTTTTTTATTTTTTTTTGAGACCGAGTCTCGCTCTGTTGCCCAGGCTGGAGCGCAGTGGCCGGATCTCAGCTCACTGCAAGCTCCGCCTCCCGGGTTTACGCCATTCTCCTGCCTCGGCCTCCCGAGTAGCTGGGGCTACAGGCGCCCGCCACCTTGCCGGCTAGTTTTTTGTATTTTTTAGTAGAGACGGGGTTTCACTGGGTTAGCCAGGATGGTCTCGATTTCCTGACCTCGTGATCCGCCCGTCTCGGCCTCCCAAAGTGCTGGGATTACAGGCTTGAGCCACCGCGCCCGGCCAGCAAGTTCTTTTTATAGAGCTCTCCCAGGTGGTAAGATCATGCATGGGTGCATGGTAGAATTGGATCCCGGGTATAAACTAATCTGACCTCCCTCTTTCAGCAAAGGGAAAAACCAAGCTCAGAGGGAGGGACCAATGAGCCTCAAAGGTCACAGAAAGGAAGAGGTCAAGTTGTATTTAGAAAGTGGATATTTTTACTCCAAGTACAGGATTCCTTGCCATTCCCCCATTGTGAATAGAAGGAGGCTTTTAGGTAAAGAAAAAAGGTTGATGAAATACAAACTTTTATTAGATAAGAAAATGACATCAGAGGAAGCTGCAGAAAAAGTTGTTATTAAGAAGAGCAGAGACGACCGCCTACTTCAGTTAATAAATTTTAAGATCAGGGATTCATAAAAGAGATTATATGTACATGAGGACAAACAGCTCTCTGAGTGTGAGTGGGGGCAGATTCAAACCCAACAGAAGCCTGATGTGTATTCTTCTGAGACTTCTTGTAAACAAAAATAAGTTGGAATATATATCACCATTTAAGGATTGAAAGTATCTGAGTGAGGTACAGATTATACATCTTGAGGATAAAGTATATGCTTTTTATCATTGATTAAATTGAACATATTTACATCAATCATGAAAAAAATGACAAATTATGAAGTTTTAATCATAGCTGAAATTTCTCTCTTTAAGAGATGGGGGAATTGTGAGTTTAATTAAAGTCCAAATGATCAGTTTGGTGCATCATATTGAAAATGTCCTCCATATCATTTAGTATTCCTAACAAGCCCTATTTCATCAACTTGCAGACTTAGCAATGTACCCTTGAAACTATACAGGGAAGTAAACTTTGTGCAGAAAAGTGATGTCTATCAATATCTATCTATCATTTTAGGTGAGACACTATGAAATCTAATGGGGAAGAAATTCTTGTCTTTCATTTATTCTTCAGCTCTCTGGGACCTAACTCGCATCTGCCATATTGGAAGGAACAAGAGAGGAACAATATTCGCAGCCCACAAAGCACTCGTAGTTCATGAGGGATGCGCTAGTATACAAGGAAAGCACAGTCCCAGAAGTGTTTGACATCATAGGATGGGCACATGAAATGCATAAGGAACTTGTTAAGTACCTTGTTACTAAGTGCCAATTATCAGCCCCAGGCCAACATCACTTGCTTATTGTTCTTCTCTTTCTGAAGTGAGCCTCCCCTGCCCAGCCTTTGTAGTTCCTGCCTCCCAAGTTTGGCTGCAGTACTGGGCAAAACCATTCATTTCCCCTGCCTTTGTTGTCTTTAAAAAGAGCCTCATACGCTCTTTCACTCACTTTGAAGACAGTAACAGTGAACAATAATGGCAAATAAGAGGATGCCACAAAATGATCCCAAATTTCCCTTACCACAAAAGCAAGTCTTCAGAGAAAAATATTGTTCTCCTTTCATAAGTTACCTATGTTTCTCACAGAATGTTACAGAGCATCATATTCTTACATTCATGAATCTCAAAAAGACTAGCAATCTTGCTCATTTAAAGACCTGAAAAACTAATTGAAATCACATATCCCTACATCCCCAATAATGAAGAGATATTAAGCCTTTCCTCTGGAGAATATTATAAATAATTTTCTTTTATTTATTCAGTTGTGCAAAAACGTGTTCAAACCATGAAGTTTTAATATCTGCATTGAACAAAGGTTATTGTGATGGCATAATGTCGAGTTTATATATGAAACCAACACTCTTCTATGTGTACTCCAGTCCTTAGCAGCCAAAATCTAAATAACTCTCTGCTGTCTTCCACCAGGCTTAATGTTTCTTTCTTTTTTTTAACTCTCATTTGATTATCCTTTTAAAAGTTACTAACATATTGATTTGCTCACTTTAGAAAAAGTGTTGCTTAAAAATCCAGGATGGGCCGAGTGCAGTGGCTCACACCTGTAATCCCAACACTTTGGGAGGCCAAGGCAGGTGGATCACCTGAGGTCGGAAGTTCGAGACGAGCCTGACCAATATGGCAAAACCTCATCTCTACTAAAAATACAAAATTAGCTGGGTGTGGTGGCACATGCCTGTAATCCAAGCTACTCAGCAGGCTGAGGCAGGAGAATCACTTGAACCTGGCAGAGGTTGCAGCAAGCCGAGATTGCACCATTGCACTCCAGCCTGGGCGATAGAGTGAGACTCCGTCTCAGAAAAGAAAAAAAAAATCCAGAATGATTGAGCTTCTGCATGTGTTTTGAGCAGGTTTGAGATAGGCATGTCCTCTATAGATGATGTTATGGATTTCTCTGCATTATTTTCATACCATTGCATTTGAAATTTTATGAAACCATCTGCTAAAAACAACTGGCTTTAAAGACTCCATCTCTGTTGAAATTGTTCACACAACAGCTTAAACAAGGAGGGGAGAAAGAATGTGGGAAGTTGAATTTGAAGACTCCCTCTTTTAACTGTTATTTTCTTCTATCCCAGTGTTTATATTATAGATAAGAGAAAATCTCAAGACGCCCAGGTGTGGTTTGGAAACAGTTCCTAGACTTCTTATTTTTTGTAAATTCATTTCAAACATTTGCATGGGACTGTGTCTACTTATTCCCCAGTGCACTGGAGAAGGGGTCACTGAGATCGGGGACGGAAATGGGGACAAAGTAGTAATAGAGGAGTGAGGTTTGGGGGAAACCAGGGAGGGTGAGACAAGATACAGCCAACAACTTATGCAGTTGGCTGCACCTAGAAAAGGACAGGTAATGTTGGTGCCCCGCAGGTCCTGGCTTGCTGGGCCTTGAGGTTTTCGTTGGCAGAGATAAGTCTTAGACCTTAATGATAGGCCATAGGGTTGGAGAAAAAAAACCCATATATACGTAGTCACATTCTTCAGCTAAAAGGATGGATAATGGATGGATGGATGTATGGATGGATGGATGGATGGATGGATAGATGGATAGATAGATAGATAGATAGATAGATAGATAGATAGATAGATAACCAGATAAGTGTCTACTTATACATAGTCACATTCTTCAGCTAAATTAGGAGAGATAATGGGACTTTTCCAGTGCTGTGGCTATCTTGAATCTCATATTTCTGGGTCTCACATGTCTCACCATTGGGCCAGCAAGTGAGAATCAGCAAACCCTGACATGGGGAGAAGAACGGCCCCTCCTCAAGGTCATCTCTGTCCTAATTCTCAGAATCTGTGGATACATTACCTTACATAGCAAAAGAGATTTTGCTGATATGATTAAGAACATTGAGATGGGAAGATGATTCAGGATTAGCCAAGAGGGCTCAATATAATGACAATGGCTCCTATAAGAAGGAGGCAGAAAGGTGAGAGAAAAGTAGGAGACATGATGATGGAAGCCAAGGGTGGGAAGAGGACTTGAAGGTGGAAGCAGATCACAGTAATCCCATTGCTGGGAGCAGCCAGAAGTCAAGGTGCGTGGTGACTTCCCAAAGCTGGAAAAGACAGGGAGTATATTTCTCCCAGAGTCTCCAGGAGGAACACAGCACTGATACCTGGATTTCAGGACCTCTGATCCCAGAACTATAAGATCATAAATTGGTGTTGTTCCATGCCTCCAAGTGTGTGGTGATTTGTTGGTGCAGCAGCATGAAAATCATATACCCCCTCCCAAAGTTTTCATTTTGAAGGTCCCGTTCTTCAGAAATGATGTCAGAAACATTTCAGTGAATGCAAAGGATTGACCTTGTTTATTTTTCATTTTTTGAAATTTTAGTCTCCCTTTTCCTGAAATTGGTTCTTTTTCAAGTGGCATGTTGAAACAACTGTGCACTTCCACACTGTGATGGTTAATTTTAGGTGTCATCTTGACTGAATGAAGAAATACTCAGATAGCTGATGAAGCATTATGTCGGGGTATGACTGTGAGGGTGTTTCCAGAAGAGATTAGCATTTGAATCAGTGGGCTGAGTGAAGAAGATCTGCCCTCAAAGTGGGTGGGCACCATCCAATCGGCTGGGAACCAGGATAAAACAAAAAAGCAGAGGAAAAGTGAATTCTCTTTCTCTCCTGGAGCTGAGACACCCTTCTTTTCTTGGACAACAGAACCCCAAGTTTTCTGGCCTTTGGACTCTGGGACCTATATCGTTGTATCATTGACCCCTTAATATAATAGACCCCTCTGTATCATTGACCTCTTAGTTTCTCTGACCTTTGGCCTCCCACTGAGAGTTACATCATCAGCTTCCCTGGCTCTGAGGCCTTCAGACTTGAACTGAACCACGCTACTGGCTTCTCTATTTCTCCAGCTTGCAGAAGGCCCCTACTGGGAATTTTCAGCCTCCCATAATTACATGAGTCAATTCATCTAATAAATCCCATCCTATCTATCTATCTATCTATCTATCTATCTATCTATCTATCTATTGATCTACCTATCTTCCACCTGCCTATCTATTTATTGATCAATCTATTGATCTATCTGCCTGCCAATCTATCTATTGATCAATCTATCTTCCACCTACCTATGTATCTATCAGCCACCTGCCTTTCTATCCATCTATCTACTTATCTGTTGATCTATCTATGGATCTATCTGCCACCTGCCTTTCTTTCCACTTATCTACTTATCTATTGATCTATCTATCTGCCACCTGCCTTTTCGCCTATCTACTTATTTATTCATCTATCTGTCATCTATCTGCCTGTTCATTCATCCATCCATCCATCCATCCATCCATCCATCCAACCATCCATCCATCCATCCATCCATCCATCCAACCATCCATCCATCCATCCATCCATCCATCCATCCATCCATCTATCCATCCATCATGTTGGTTCTATCTCTGTAGAGAAACTTGATAAAGACATGCAGTGACAATCTGCAATGCCAATATCACAGGCCAGTATAAGCCCTTACACCTCTGTAAGACCTGGATTAAGATAATCAACTAGATTATCAAAATAACTAATAACTAGAAAAGGACCCTAAAAATCCTTCATGCTAACCTTTAATATCATCTTGCCTTTTCTGTTCTTAACATGATCCTGCTCTCCTAGCCATCAGAACATACTTGCAAAGTCTGGGCAGCAGGAGTACTTGCCTACCCCCCGACCCTGACCCCACACCATAAACGACAATGGGGGCAGCATGTGAGGGGAAAAGGAGAGAAACCATCCATTTTGGTTTCATGCTTAACTATCAGCATCTTGGCTCCAAGCCAATGCATTCATCTTATAATAATAACTGGCAGCAATCCAGAGCCTTTTAGAAAATAAGAAAGGCAGAAAGGGAATTAAGAAAGGAGAAGAAGAAAAAAAAAGAAACCCAAATAGAAAGAAGAGACCCACAAAAAGGAGTCCAACAAAATCATATTGCTAATTTTTCCTTTAAAAAGAGAAAAGAAAAAACCCATACATAGAACATATTTTCTACAACCATCTGTTTTCATCATACTCCATGGCCTGTAATTAAATTTTAGTGAACATCTTACCTTTCCTGCTTTCTAAAATCAGAATGTAAACGTATTCAGATTTATCGTGGGTGTCATGAAAATGAAACAACAAAGCAAAAAAACCCTCTGAAGTGACTTGGGGCATGAGCTTTGTTGCTGCGACTATAGAGAGGGTCATATGTCCAACCTGGTCTCACCAAACTCAGAAAATCTGCCACACTGATGTGAGATCAGAGAGGCCATGGGTGAGAGAATTGACCTGAGTGGCAACCAGGGCCATGGGGCTGGGAGGAAGCACATATGCATCAGCTAAGCATCTCTCTCCTCCAGGCACTGTGCTAGGCATGTGGGATGCACAGAGTCAAACACCCCTTGCAAGTGCTGCCGGAAGCAGGAATTGCCATCCCCATTTTTCATTTGAGGACAGTGAGGGTTCAAAGGGAAAATAGTTATGTCACAGATTCAGCAAACAATGCAGCCAGCATTCACACCCTGCAGAATAAAGCTCTACTCTCACCTAATCTTCAAGTTGACACTCTCAGCATCTTTCAGCCTCACTTGGGTTTTCAGGCTGTTCAGGAAAAATCTTCCTGGGCAATTGAGAAATGGCACACGGAGTGGCTCTGCTGTGTTGAGTGGAATCAGAAGTCTGCAAACTCAAAATCCCCGTGATTTACAGAGTTGAACACAAATAAACCATCCACCATCCCTTTCCCTTGAGACCCTAAAAACGGGCAGTGATCCTGTAGTGTAAAAGTCTGACTACAAGCAGCAAAGTGCATTCTGGAAATGAAGCTAAATATGCAAGGGTTGGGGAGAAAAGGAAGGCAAAATAGTGCATTTGGAAGCTATTTGTAATAGCAGCAAAATTTATAGCAAAGGCCAATAGGATCCTGCTCAAAGATTGGTAATTTCCATTTACATAAAAAATATCAAAGTACCAAGCATTTTATATTCCCATGTGAAATGACCTTTGGACTTCTAACCTCATAGAACATTTTAGCTGGACTAGAGGTATGTAGCTCAGGAGGTGAATTACTTTTTGCAGTGAAAGTTTGCAAACTTTATTTCAGTCCTGAGAAAAGGAGATCATAATAAAATATGGTTGGAAATCGATTGGAGTTGAAGGTCAGTAGGCCACAGCCTGAAGATGATTGAATGGACATTCGGGGCTTAAGTTTTATTCCAACTCCTTGCAAATTCCTGGGATATATTTGGAAAAGTTGCTTCTGTTCTCTGGGCCACAGTCTCCTCATCTGTTGATGGTTCCTGGAAGGCTGAATACACACTGGGATACACGCTGCCCACAGAAATGGAAAGGGTGGGAAACTCATTCCTCAGTGTGCCTTTCCACATGCAAGACAGGTGCCCATGTTAAAAATGAGAACTGCCCATCTAGAGCTTAGGGCTTTGAGATGCAGAGGACCTAGATGAGCATGACTTTGTGGAGTGCTGGCTCTGAGAGCAGTACTTAGCACACATCAGTTGCAGATTGGTTCTCACAACCTCCCTAAAAGATAAATACCAATCATTTTTTAAATGTAAAGACTGAGGCCCAAAGGGGTTAGATGACCTGTCCAATTTCAAAGAGATGTTATGTGACAGAGTTAAAATTTGAAACCCAGAACAGGACTGTCTGGGTCCAAGGTTTTAATTATAAACCTTGCCTCAAATTGGAAAATAGGGTTTTCTCCACCCTAAGTGATGAACATAAAAACTAAAGCATGGTTGAGCTGGTGGCTCAAGCCTGTAACCTCAGTACTTTGAGAGAACAAGGAGACACAATTGCTCAAGCCCAGGAGTTTGAGACCAGCCTGGGCAACATAGCAAGACCCCCTCTCTACAAAAAATGAAATATTAGCCAGGTGAGGTGGCACACACCTGTGGTCCCAGTCACAGAACCTCAGGGGCAAAGGTGGGAGGATTGCTTGAGTCTGGGAGGTTGAGGCTGCAGTGAGCAGTGTTTGCACCACTGCACTCCAGCCTGTGGGGAAGGGCAAGACCATCAGAACAACAACAACAACAACAACAACAAACAAACAAAAACCCAAAAAACTAAAGCATATCAAGGTGTAGCCAGTTTCACAGAGGGAAGGAAGTACTTGCTGTCCCACCCACGCAGGTAAAGGACACAGGCCCTGCAGGAGTCAAGCTCCCATCCAGCCACCAGCTCCCAGAGTGTCTGAAGTGTGAGCTCAGAGGAAGCCTCTGCCTTCTTAGGGTCAGCTTTTTTGCTCTGCCAAGTGAAGCACTTGGAACAGAGGTCCAGGAAAGCCCTGGAACTCAAAGCATGTAACTCCCAGAAGCCACAGCATCAGCCTCAGCTGGGAGTGTGAGAATTGCAGAATCCCAGGTCCCAGCCAGACCTGCTGCAGCAGAATCTGCATTTTCACAGCATCCCTGGGTAACTCATGTACCTATTAAAGCTTGAGAAGCTCTGTGCTAAAGATCCTTCCACTTTTCATGTCCCAAGGCTTTGTTTTATGTCTTGAGTGCCAACAGAGGCTCGTACAGGAAGGAAAAAGGGCGGAAAAGGAGGTTGCAGGATAAAGGAAGAGGGGACATATGAGAAATAGTAAAGAGAGAGACAAATAGGGGAGTGAGGGAGAAATGAAAGAGGTTGGAAAGGCAGAGAAAGAATGCCAAGCAAAGGGGGAGGGGAGGGAAAAGGAGAAAGCCAGAGAGAAAGAAACAGGAAGAAAAGAGAAAGATCGGCCAGGCACGGTGGCTCAGGCCTGTAATCCCAGCACTTTGGGAGGCCAAAGTAGGCAGATCACCTGAGCTCAGGAGACCAGCCTAGACAACATGACAAAATCCTGTCTCTACCAAAAATGCAACAAGTTAGCCAGGCATGGTTGTGTGTTCCTGTGGTCCCAGCTACTTGGAAGGCTGAGGTGGGAGTATCGCTTGAGCCTGGGAGATGGAGGTTACAGTGAGCCAAGATCACACCACTGCACTCCAGCCTGGGTGATAGAGTGAGACCCCCCCCAAAAAAAAAGAAGAAGAGGGAGGGAGGAAGGAAGGAAGGAAGAAAGGAAGGAAGGAAGGAAGGAAGGAAGGAAGGAAGGAAGGAAGGAAGGAAGGAAGGAAGGAAGGAAGGAAGGAGAGAAAGAGAGAAAGAAAAGAAGGAAAGAAAGAAGAAAGAAAAAAGGAAAGGAAAGGAAGAAAGAAAGAAAGAAAGAAAGAAAGAAAGAAAGAAAGAAAGAAAGAAAGAAAGAAAGAAAGAAAGAAAGAAAGAAAGAAAGAGAAAGAAAGAAAAAGAAGCAAAGGGAAAGAAAGAAAAAGAGAGAAAGGAAAAAAGGAAAGAGAAAAACCTAGGGAAGAGAGAAGGGAGATAAAGAAGAAAGAGAGGCACCCAGGCACTCAGTCCGCTGATGGCTGGAGGGAAAGCAGGCCAGAGAGGTGACAGAGGATATCTGGGGCCATGGACAAGGGAAGGCAGCTCCCCAGCCTGTGCTCCAGCGTCCAGGATGGCAACTTTTTTGATCCTTCCAAACAGCTCATTTCTGTTGCAGTTTACTCACTCAGGTGGGTTCTATTGTTAATGAGAAAAATGACCATTACCCAATCCTTCCACATGCATGCGCCCTCTTCTTGGATGTGCCCAGTTATAAATTAGCCATTTTCATGATTAATTTTTCCTGGATGACTCATTCTTCAGGAACTCAGCATCAGCCTGGGCTGTGGGAGTTCGATTTCTGTGGTCATCTGCCCTCCAGCATTCTGATGTGAGTTAACCCTTAAGAAATAATGACAGCAGCCTTAATGGGGATCAATGATGCCTCAGTGCCCACAAATCACATCGCAGAGGAGCTAGTTTTCGAAGCCTTGCCAGATTCCTGGCTCGTGGTTGTAAAGCAGATGGAGGGGTAGGGGGAGATTTGACGATAATTTTATCTCTTTCTCTTCTTGGTTTCAGAGGCCAGGTATGCAGGTGAGGAAATGTCCCACATTAAACCTTCTTGACACCAACTAGAAAAGGCCAGCAGACTTTTTGCTTATTTATTCTTGGGCCAAGTTATTTAATTTTCCTTTCAATGTTCAAACCCTGGGATGGCATCAGGACAGAGGAGAAAGACAGACCTCTTGTCAGTTCTCCTTACTGCTCACAACCATGAAGGTGGGCAGATTTTTGATCCATCATTTACTCAGTTATCGAATAGGAAGTGGGATACTCACCAATGGTCTTGTTGTAAGAACGAGGGATGTATTAGTTCGTTTTCATGCTGCTGATAAAGATGTACCCCAAACTGGGCAATTAACCAAAGAAAGAGGTTCAATGGACTTACAGTTCCACGTGGTCGAGGATGCCTCAAAATCATGGCGGAAGGCAAGGAGGAGCAAGTCATGTCTTACATTGATGGCGGCAGGCAAAAAATTCATGCAGGGAAACTCCCATTTTTAAAACCATCTGATCTCATTAGACTCATTCACTATCATAACGAGAGCAGCACAGGAAAGGCTTACCCCCATAATTCAATCACCTCCCACTGGGTTCCTCCTTTGACACAGGGGGAATTGTGGGAGTTACAATTCAAGACGAGATTTGGGTGGAGACATAGCCAAGCCATATCAAGAAAAAATTTGATTTTTAACTTAGTTAAATTAAAAAAAAATTCTTGCCAAACTGAATTTAAAATTGAGTAAATGTTTATTGGGGTATTAAAATGTCTTAAGGGAAATTTTGTTTAAAACATTGGAAGTAGTTTTACCACATAGAAATCTAGGGACATCTTGCGTCTTAAGGCAAAATTCTAGAGTATGAGATTTGTTTTTAAAATATAAAGACACCAGGATAAAAAAATACAGAAATTTTTGTAAATGGTTGCTTTACTTTTAAAACTACATAATACAGAAAGTCTAAAGGTCTGAAGCATGCTCTATGCAGTTTTTGTATTTGTGTGGGGTCTTGTAAAGAGACTCAAATTGTAGGTTTCAATCCCTCACATTTAGGATATTTTAGTAATCCGATTCAGTTGCAGTGATAAAGCATATTGACTATGGAAGATGACAAGGGTAGCCTGGCCCCCACAAATAAGGGAAAATACCTTATTTTCCTGCCCTCAAGAGCCCTACCTTCCCATATTGAAGCTCATGTCCTTGGTTCACACCTCCTGACCTTTGCAAAAGTGTTTCCCACATTGAAGTGCTTTTTTCTTCTTATACTTAGGAAATGTCCATCCATCCTTCAAGATCTAGCATAAACTTCTTTGAATGAGGTTGGTTTCTTCCAGTCCAAGCCTATGAATTTGGCTTCCCTAGAGCCAGGGACTCTGGTCAACGCTGGGGGAGAACAAAGACCCAAGGTCTTTTAATAGGCTTCAAGGGTTCCAGAGCACTGTGGGCAGCTCGGGGCACTGAGGAAACTCCACGGCCATCTTCTGGCCTCCTCTCTGTTTGGTAGCTCAGACTCCTTTGAAAAGCAAATATGCCTCCTTCTACTTATTTTGTTTAGGGTCAGAATATTGCGTGGCACATGGTCTGTATTTTTAATGTTTGTGGAAACAAGTACTGCATTGACTTATTTCAAATCCATTCTGTATCTTCAAATCAACTTGGCTTGGCTTTTGTTTGTTTGTTTGTTTGTTTAACTGGTTTTACTTGTACCAGGATAGCTGAACCAGATATCAATTACAGATACCAGCTGGGTGGGGGGGGGAAACTCCATCCCCCACCCCCAACCTTTTTAATGCAAATATCATTGTGTGCTTATGATTTTAGAATGAATAGAAATGAATTTATCAGCTGCATATGTTTTCCAAGATAATATGAATGAGGTGGTGTTGAGGACGGGGATATCCTGCAAAGAAGTCTTAACCCCCAATCTCTTGGGCATCTTATCCATTCAGTTCCCAAAGCCAAATGCTAGTCAGTTCTTTGGGCATAAATTGAGAGTTATCCCCTTGAAAGCTGCGATTCCAGTGGTGTTTTGTGCATGTTGCCTAGTGTGAGATCCAGATAGATCACATTTTCACACTTACCCATCTGCCACCGCCTGCCTCTCAAAGAGCCACTCAGTCATACTCTTTCAAGAGTCCTGGCTGCTGCGGGAATGTATTTTGAAAATGAAATAAGAACAAAAGACGAGTGAGCCCCCTCCCCAGCCCGCTCCAGGCAGGGTCAGAGGCAGACACGAGGCCATGAGCTTTGGTCCCATGGCTGCCCTCCCCTCTGCTCCCCACAGACGTTCTCTGCCTGAGGATAATTTGGAAAGAGCCTTTTGCTCCTGCTGGGTTATGGTGGAAGCTATTCATGTACTCTGAGAAGAAACCCTGAGTGAGTTGGGTGCCTCACATGAATTGTCATTTTTTGTTTCCATTTGGTTTCAGTAATTATGACTTTGACATTACCACGCATTCATCAGTGACACTGTGCCTCCTTTGTTCTCTACAAGAGGCAAATGGTTGAGAGAAGATGGTCTAGGAGGGGACCTAGGTTCCCAAGGGAGAGAACGAAGCAAACACAACTCACAGGAGGCGACAGGAAGGGAAGCACCAGGGCCGAAAACACGCGACATTCTGCAACAATGGAATCAGAAACGGGAACTGCTGTTGCTTCTGGGTTCTTGAAATCATGTTAGAACGTGGGGTGACTCACATTTGTCCCTTTGGCTAAAGTTAGCTTCCATCCTGAACAAAATCCACAGGCTGGTTTGGTGGTGTTGTTGTTATTGTTTTGTTTGCCTTCTTTTTTTTAAATTTTCTTTCCTTTTTTAGTTCTTATAATGCTAAAGCAGAGAATACATGAGTGCACACTAAACAACCAACACACCACGGCTCTTTGTCTCTCAAGTATTTTAGTGGGGTGGCGTTTATTGGGTGTAGGCTATTTGAGAAAATGCGGGCTTTCAACCCAGAGGTGGGGTCCAGCCCTTGCAGAATCTCCTGTGGAGGAGCTGTGTGGCCTGGGCACATTGACTGTTCTTTGTGGAGCTTCATTTCATCTGTTTATTGGCGACATGGAGGTAATAAGACCGACTTCCTGGCGTTGTTGAGCCGATGAGTGAGAAATCAGTCAAGCATGATTAGCACAATGGCTGCCACTGGGTAACCTTGCAGAAAGTGGATCTTGCTTTTATCCATGTTCTCTTTACTTAAATAAAAATAAAAATACCTTCTGGCAATAGTTTAGCCCATCTATTTAATTAAATGTCAAGGAAGGGAGTGGCTAATAGCCACAAGCCCCCTACCCACCTCCATTCCTCTCCTCCAGGTCTGGGAAGAATGTGCAGAAGACGGGTTACACTCTCTCTAATGTCTAGATTCCTATCAGGCACGTGCGATGCTTCGATTCATGGACAAATCCCCTGAGGTCACAAGTGGCCCCTGCCAGTGTGATTCAGATCATCCCTGCCCAGTCCTGTCATGCTGTGGGTTTTCCTGACACTTGCTCTCTGGTTTCTGGCCAGATGTTTTATTGGGAGGCATTATTGGAGCCAAAGGGTGAGAAGAAGGGAGAGGGGAGAACACATTTCCTCCTCCCCTTCCCTGAGCAGCTCTAGCCATGGCAGTGTCTCATGCTGACTCCATGTCCAGCAGATGAGCCTCTCTTTATGGTCCCTGCTCCCTTATAGCCCCTGTTGTGCCTGCTTCTTGTTCTAAATGACTTCCTCCAACCTCCGTCATTTGTGTTACTAATTTCCATTCTAAATCCCATCCTTCTGAGATGCCTAGAGTGGGTTCTGTTTTTTGCCTAGACCTTGAATTTTACTATGAAGATGTATTTGGACATGGACTTGAAAGTACGATGAGCCAAAGAAACTCTCAATAGTCCTTTCTCTCTACCTCTGTCCAAAGCCACCTGACGAGCTTTAAGGACTTACGGTCATTCTCTTTTACTTTGATCTGCACATTTGTTTGGGCCTTGCCAGCAGCTAAGAAACCTCAGAATTCTGGAGAAATTCAGGATGGAGCCAAGAGGTGTGCACATGATCCAGTTGGTCTCATGAGTCTGCTCTGGTTTTTTCTGGATCCAGTGTGACTAGGTTTGCTGATGTGGCAGGTCCTCTACACCTGTAGTTTTGGGTTTGTTTGTTTGTTCTGAGACAGAGTCTTGCTCTATCAACCAGGCTGGAGTGCAATGGCACAATCTCAGCTCACTGCAACTCCTGCCTCCTGAGTTCAAATGATTCTCATGCCTCAGCATCCCGAATAGCTGGGATTACAGGCATGTGCCACCACACCCAGCTAATTTTTGTATTTTTTAGTAGAGACGGGGTTTTACCATATTACCAGGCTGGTCTCAAACTCCTGGCCTCAAGTGATCTGCCTGCCTCTGCTTCCCAAAGTGCTGGGGCTACAGGAGTGAGCCACAACACCCAGTCCACACCTATGTTTTGTGTCTCCATCAGAGGCTCTCTGCATCCTCTGGAAATGCTTCCCTTTCGTGTACTGATGTCAGAAATATCAGCGATCAGAAGATGAGCTCACCTCAAAGAGTGAGGCAAACCAGAGTTGAAAATAGAGCATTCGACGGCTGAATCATTGGTCTGATTCTGTTACAACTTGCTTCCTGGCCTTGGATAAGTCATTTCCCACCTCCAGAAGGACAGATTGTTGGAGCAAGAGAAAAGAAACTTAAGCCACCTGAGAAGCACCGTGGATGGCTGGATTGCTCATGGGTCCCTGTTTTGCTGTTGCTGCACCAGCTCAGGATGATGATGCATGACTCTGCTTTTGTGACTCAAGTTTTCATGGCGCTATATTTCCCTACCAGCTTGACCATGATAGAAACCCAAATGTGACTGGCCATCAGAAAGCCAGTCTTCTTGCTTTGCACAGAGCAGATGCAGCCCCAAGTATTCAGAGGAACAAAAGGTTAGAGAAATAGAGCAACCCAAAGTGAGCTGCTTTGGCCCTGTGCTAAACCCTTTGTGTGAATTTCCTGACTCAGTAACGACTGGAGGCATTTCTATAAGGCACATGAGTACTCAGTGTTTACAAAGAGAGAGAGTCCCTCGGGGTGGTAAAAAGATACACTAAAGGTAAAAGTCACACAGCAATAGAGACAGGAGATAAACCCTGAGCTGTCTACCTTCAAATCCCAGCATCTTCCTGCTGTGCCAGCTTCTCACTGGTGCCAAATCTCAGCTCCTCAGTGAGGATACTGTCTGGCATTTAAAAAGTATTCAGTAACTAGGCGTGGTGGCTCATGTGTATAATCCCAGCACTTTGGGAGGCCAAGGCGGGCTGATCGTGAGGTCAGGAAATCGAGACCATCCTGGCTAACACAGTGAAACTTCATCTCTACTAACAATACAAAAAAAAAAAAAAATTAGCCTGACATGGTGACAGGTGCCTGTAGTCTCAGCTACTCGGGAGGCTGAGGCAGGAGAATCACTTGAACCCAGGAGGCAGAGGTTGCAGTGAGCTGAGATCGTGTCACTGAACTCCAGCCTGGGCAACAGAACAAGACTCCATCTCAAAAAAAAAAAAAAAAGCTTTCAGTAAATATTTGCAAAACATAGAAAACAACTATTCCTTGTGGGGAAAACATCTCTGAAACGTCTTTCAATGTCATTGTTTTCTAATTGAGGAACTGAGCCTAGCTCTGTTTGCAGAGTTTATTTCTATTTTTATTATTCATTTTTTTAGAGATGAGGTTTCACTAGATTGCCCAGGCTGGAGTGCAGTGGCTAATCACAGGCACAATCCCAGTACTGATCAGCATGGAAGTTTCACCTTCTCTGTTTCTGACCTGGGCCAGTTTCAGCCTTCCTTGGGTAACCTGGTGGTTCCCTGTTCCTGAGAGGTCACTATATTGATGCTGAACTTAGTGCGGATGCCTGATAAGCATAGCACACTACAGCTCAGCACTCCTGGATTCAAGAAATCTTCCTGCCTCAGCTTCTCAAGTAGTTGGGACTATAGGTGCCTGCCACCACACCTGGCAGAGCTCTTTTTCATTAACAATGTTTTGGACAGGAGGTGCTCCATCAAAAGGCCAGAGAAGCATCCCCAATGTGATGGTGGTAGGGGGTGGAGTCTTTAGGAGGTAATTTGATGATAAGGGGAAAGCCCTCATCAATGGGATTGGTGCATAAAAGAGGCCCCAGAGAGCTCCAATGTCCCTTCTGTCATGTGAAGACACAGTGAGAAGTCACCATCTCTGAACCAAGAAGCAGGGTGCCAGCATACACCAAATCTACTGGTGCCTTGATCTTGGACTTCTCAGCCCCAAGAACTGTGAAAAATAAATTCCTGTTATTTATAAGCCACACGGTTTCTAGTACTTTGTTACAGTGTCCCAAACACACTAAGAAAGTGGGCATGCTAAGACCTAGTCAGATTTGCTGGGAAGATTTAGGAAAAGCAATACAGTGTTTGCTATAATGAATATAGCAAATGTGAAATAAGTAGTGTATCTTATTATTATTTTATAGGAAACATGTTATTAATAAAAGAATACTCACAGATATCATCCCTTTCTGATTACACTCAAAGAATCCAATCAGTATCCCCCAAATTTTCTCCTTCCAAAAAGAAAGATGTCGAGGGACATCTTTTTTTCGAAAAAAAGATGAGTGGGTCTACATTTTAAGGGCTGAGAGATTTGGGAGAGAATCAAAGGTAGAAAAAGAGCCACATGGACAGGGAACAGATGAGAAGGTGTTTTTATTAGGTTATTATATGAAGATGTGTTTAAGAAGAGTGGCACTGTATGAAAGGCAGGAAGGAAGATGGGGAATAGGAGATGAAGACAATGCTGGTAAATATTCTCTGAACTATACTCGGATCACTTTTAATCAAGCACAAGAACATCAAGGAGAGAAGAGAAATCCTTTTAATTACTTTTGGTTTTTAAACTTCTTGAACATAATGAGACTGCATGAATGAACTCTGTGTGTCCCTTCCAGGTAAGGGTTATACTCATTGACCATCATTTTCATGGCCTGAACATTTCTGGTAACCATTTCTATATCCTTGCTTTTTTGCCCAGAGAGGGAGAACTCTCTACCTCAAATACCAGCACATTCTCATTTGCCTTTTGTCCGGAGAACAGGTAGATTAATTCATGTCAAGAGAAATCCTCGTAGGGCTATGGATTAATAGCAATTGGCTCATTCAACCTGGAAAAACAAATCAGCCATTCTAACTCATGCCCCTCTTCCCCCATCCCCCCGCCCCAAATTCCTCTGCAAGCAGTTATTTATTGAGTAGCCATCAGCTGGCTGTATTACTCATGGCTGGAGGACTTCAGGGATGGAATGGCAAAGTAGAATTTTGAGGAAACACATTTTAGTAAACAACATCTGGACGAAGGAAAGAAGAGACAGGAATGTGGTCGGGCATCACCCATGCAGTGACAGATTGCATCTTTAATAAGCAAGCACTTAATTAGAAAAGTAATTTGTAAGCAGCATTAACGGAATGTGAGTATTCAACTTTGACCAACATGCTTGCGTCGGACCCTAGGCTCTGTCACATACGAGCACGAGGTTTATGTTTCGAACCTGATGATGTCCCCCTGTCTGTGACTCCTGACTATGTACTCATAATAACTGTGCTGTTTGGAAGAATAGTATAAAATATTTGCAAGCAATTTAGAGTTTACAACTGTCAGCTTCCCCTCCGCTAGCAGTAGGGTAATCAGGAGATGAAGACAGGGACTGGGATATGAGGATGGAGGGGGAGCCCCTTACCTGCTCTCAGGGTGTGTGCTGTTAAGAGACAAATCACAGCCTTGCCAGAAGGAATTCCTAAGTGTTGCTGGAAAAGGATGCCCCAAATGGACTGTCAATCAAGGGACAAGATGAATTACAGACATCAAGGAAATGGAACGTAATTCCAGGCTAAGGTGGAATAGCAAGAAGCCATAAGTAAGGAAAGGAAGACTGGAGGTGATAAGATCCACTGTGGACACGAGCTGCCAACATCGTAGAGAAATACTTTATTCTCCCCCAGCTTCCTGGACTAGGCTAGGGTAAGGCAGCGGTAGTCTCCAACCCTGAATGCAGAGTAGAATATGCTTTTAAAACACACTGATGCCAGTGCCTTGGATTTTTGTTGTTGCTTCCTGGGTCATTCTCATATGCATCCAGACTTGTCAAGTTGCAAACCATCAAGTATCTGAAGTAGCCTGGTACAGAGATGGACAGCAGCTATAGAATCAGCCAGATCTGGATATGAAGCCACATACTTGTAAAACAGCAAATATATATAAATATAATTTGCATATATATAACATGTATATATAAGCAAATTATATTTATATATAAGCAACCATATTATACATAAGCAAATACATATAAAGGTCTGCCTGAGACTTAGTTTTTCCATATGTAACACTGAACAACATTCCCTGCTTAAAATTTTTGTGGGGATTATTGGGACAGCACATGCAAAATTCTGATAGTTAATGTGACTCAATTTTGTACTAGCTTACCCTCTACTAAAAAGTTGCGGTATTAATTCTGTAAGGATGTATTGAACACTAAATAGATGCTGGGATATTCTCAGATGAATAAAACAAAAATGGTATGCATTACCTAGAATAGTGTTTCTTAGACTTCATATCCATCATAACCTCCTGGAAGGCCAGTTGAGACAGACCCTGCCAGGTCCACTCCTGAGTTTCTCCTTCAGTGGGCTTGGGGTATAAACCCACAATTAACATTCCTAAGAGATACCCTATTGATCCTGCTGCTACAGGTGGGGGGACCCCACTTTGAGAAGCATCATCCTAGGAAATGGCAGACCGTTAGGAAGAATAGCCAGTTCAATCAGCGGTTTTGCAAAATGGGATAAGCTCTGTGATTGGGGAATGTTGGGAGGGACTCTAAGGAGCAAAGTACAGGGAGGAGGCAACCCTGAAGCTAGCTGAGTGAGTAGGAATGCCAAGCAAGGCCTCCTGGGAACAGTTCGGGGTGAGAAGGAGTTAGGGAGAGAGAGGAGGAAGCAGAAGCATATCCAGGTGGAGGGCATTGGCCCCGTCAAGAACACAAGGGAAGAGCTTGTGTGGGGTGTCTGGGGGCCTGGGGAAGTTCCCTGTGCTTGGAGCATGGAATGGGGGGCATGAGCGATGCTGAAGGCAGACAGGCAGCGGGCGAAGCTGCAGAGGAGCTCGTGCTTGGAAACCACCCATGAGGAGGCAGATGGGAGGCCGTGGGGGAGCCAAGGAGGGGCACAGAGCAGTCAGCTGTGTCAAGGCCTCCATATCTGCCCCGGGGGAATTATACGGGAGATGGATATTGGTGGAGGCCTTCTGCTCTGGGAAGGTGGTTAGGCTGGCTTGATTCAAACCATTTCACCTGATTAAATGGGATTGGCTTTACGGGAAAGGTAAAGGCTCTAGTCCACCTACAAGGAAACTTAGATTATAAAAGAGAGGCTCCTTCTGAGTCTCAGGACCTCAAAAACATCATGGACAATTTCTGAGAAGTTGGAGAGAGAAGCCGGGAAGGGAAGCCGGAGACAGCACACGGAGTCGGCCCCCTTTCCTATCTGTGGATACCACATCCATGGGTTCAACCACCTGCACATCAAAATTATCCAGAAAAAAAATGACGCCTGTACTGAACATGTACAGGCCTCTTTTTCTTGTCATTTTCCCCTAAACTATGCACATGATTTACGTAGCATTTACATTATATTAAGTATTGTGAGTAATCTAGAGGTGATTTAAAATACATCACATGAAAGAATGTGTGTAGGTTATATGCCAATACTACACCTTTTTATATCAGAGGCTTAAGCATCTGAGGATTTGGGGTCCAGAAGGTCCTAGTACCAGTCCCCCAAGGTAAACCCAGGGACAACTATCTTCTAGTCCCACATGGAAGATGGAAGCATTACTGTCCTATTGCTACTGTAACTGATAACACAAACTTAGGGGCTAACAAACAACACACACTTATTTTCCTACAATTCTGAATATCAGGAATCCTAATATCAGTGTGTCACAGGACTTCATTTCTTCTGAAGGTTCAGGGAATAATCCATTTTCTTGTCCACTCCAACCTCCAGAGGCTGCCCACACTCCTTGGCTCATGGTGACTTTTGGCAATCGCATCACTCTGGCCTCTGACATCTTCTGACATCACCTTTTCATAAAGACCCTTGTGATGACATTAGCCCCACTGGATAATCTGGGATCATCTTTCCATCTCAAGATGCTTCAGTTAATCGTATCTGCAAAGTCCCTTTGCTATGTATGAAAACACATTTACAAGCTGCAGAAATTAAGATGAGGACAAATTTGGGAGCCACTCTTTTGCCTATCACAGGGCAAAATGGTACATGGGTGATGATTTGAAAGCACAGCTTGCAACAGAGATGAAGACGACAAGGGTAAGAATGCTAGATTAAGAAAAAATAAGTATAACATAAAATGAAGTTCCTTCTGTGACCTTCTCAAACAGTAATATAACTTATTAGGACAGAATTGAGTCAAGTCTTTTCTGCAATGACCAATGGACTGATTTTATTTCTCCATTTATTTGATGCTTTAAAACCCAGCTTTCCTTCCTTCCTTCTTCCCTTCCTTCCTTCCTCCCTTCCTTCCTTCTCTCCTTCCTTCCCTACTTCCTTCCTTCCATTTTTCCTTCCTTCCTTCTTTCCTTCCTTCTGTTTTTCCTTCCTTCCTTCTTTCCTTTCTTCCTTCAATTTTTCCTTCCTTCCTTCCTTCCTTCCTTCCATTTTCCCTTCCTTCTTTCCATTTTCCCTTCCTTCTTTCCTTCCTTGCTTCCTTCTTTCCCTCCTTCTTTCCTTCCTTCCTTCCTTCCTTCCTTCCTTCCTTCCTTCCATCCGTCCGTCCTTTTTCCCTTCCTTTTCAGATACTCCTTCAGTTGGTTCTGATGTCAAGGCTTTAGAAGCCATACACAAATAGCTATGTGACAGGACCTAAGATGACAAACTTATTGTTCAATAGTATAAAATGTTTTGGAAATTCCCTGCAGCATCCAAACTTTTACTTGCATTAAAAAAGAAACTGAAATTGTAGATTTTATTTTTTCATTTTTTTCTCCACACTGGTCTCTTACTTTTAGAGTTCACTTTCATGTAGCTTTAAAAAACTTATTTTTTTTCCATTGGAAATTATCTCCACATTTACTAAGTAATTAGTATTTTTTTGTATTTGTAGCTTGCTTTAGTGAGTTTGTGTACATGTATTGAAAGTCTGAAAACAATTATCTTCATGCAGGATTTTGATGTATCCCCATGATTAAGTTTCATGTGAAATGTTTTTCCACTTCTAAAATAATTTTGCTAAAGAAAAGAAAACACTAGTCTTTTCTTGTAATCCAGAAGTGCTTTGCAATGCATGACAGGAGTGAGGCAATGGAATTAGGTTATGTTAAATTCTTAAAATTTTGAAGCAAATATTCACACACTTCAATATGCACAATGTTATTCTCTTTTATCAAAATCTCTCCGGAGTCTAACAGTGCATTAAATCCATTTGTGGACAGTTTGAGAATTTCAGTTCTCTGCAAGCTAATGGGAAAGAATATATAGGTGTTGAGAACATAGGATTTCTTGAAAAAATGTGGTATTCTCAAAGGGAATGCACACACAGAAGAAGTGCAATGACAGAGAGATAGTTCATTATGGCCTACGACTTTGCTCCAAAAGTGAATGTCATCACTGATGAGAGAATTTGGACCCAAGCAGGATTGACTTTTCACCAGGCTAAACATGCCTGAATGAAATCCAGCTAAGTGGTTTTCTTGTCTCCTTTTACCTAAACTTAATACAAAGTCCCAGATCTGGCCACCATGATAGAATAGGAAGTTTTCTCAATACTGGAGCAGGGTGTGAAAAGAAAATAAGGCATTTGACTCCATTCAGGGTTATTTATACCCTTTCCCATAGACTAAACTCCTGGATAATGTGGCATCATCAGTATCTTTGACTTTAACCAAGACTGAAAGACACTCATCCTTGGAAAAAGAGACCAATGCACCAAGGAATGGAGACTGTGTGCTTCCCTTGACAGATGTATCATTGTGAATACTAAAAAGTTCAGTGCTTTCACTAATCAAATTTAAATTTTTGTGAGGTCTGAGTGTTAATACTAAAATCAGTTCTAAGCTCCCCATTAGAAAATAAATTTTAGGTAATTATAATTTATATATAATTAAATATTAATTATAATATATAAAAATTATAATTATGTAATCTAATTAATATATAAATACATATAATTAATATATAATATAATTAATATCAAATCCCAACTGATTTTAATGACAAATATCATAGATGAAATGCCATTTTTTTTTTGAGATGGAGTCTTGCTCTGTAGCCCAGGCTGGAGTGCAGGGGCACTGTCTCAGCTCACTCACTGCAAGCTCTGTCTCCTGGGTTCATGCCATTCTCCTGCCTCAGCCTCCTGAGTAGCTGGGACTACAGGTGCCCGTCACCATGCCCGGCTAATTTTGTGTGTGTGTGTGTGTGTGTGTGTGTTTTTAATAGAGATGAGATTTCACCATGTTAGCTAGAATGGTCTCGATTTCCTGACCTGGTGATCCACCCGCCTCGGCCTCCCAAAGTGCTGGGATTACAGGCGTGAGCCACCGCGCCTGGCCAAAACCTCACTTTCCTGTCCCAAAACATATTACAGAAAAGATACAGTAAAAATAATTAAATACGTAAACAAATAAGGTCTGAAATAAGGAAGAGGCATTTCTGCAGTCCAGGTATGAAACTATCTTTTCAAAGAGAGAGAGAAAGTAAGGGTCATTGTCATGAGTGGAGAGTAGAGACCTGAAGCCTGGATTCAGAACAAGAAGAGCTTGGCAGGATGTGAGAGGGAGGGAAGGGGCGGGGCATTTGGAACCAGAGAAGAAAGAGGGCTGGACTGAAGCTGCTACCCATGGCTGGCATGTTTCTATTTGTGTTTCCTGAGATAATCTGAAGATGGACAGGTGCTTCTTGATCGTGAAGAATGTCTACGATGATTGCCTTGGAAGGAATCCCAAGGCAGAGATATTTGTCATTGCCAAGAGCCCATTGCCCACTCTCACCCCCAAGATCTCAGTCTTCAAATTATATCATTTGTGGGAGGCTGCAGTAAGGGTCTATGGCAAATGCTACTGTTGAAGGACAGGAAACATAGGTGGAGCCACCCTCTTGGTCTAGGGTTGGAGCTGCCTCCCCTTAGAATATTTGAGTGGAGGGCTATGCTCAACCCTGGTCCTCTGGCACGCATTAAAATGTTGGAATGCCCCAAAACTAGGTCCTCAGCTCCTATATCTACAGTGTGCCTTTTTTTAAAAATTTTTTTAAAATTTTTTAAACAGTGGGATTACATTTTGTACTCCCATCCAGACATCTCACTTTAAATGCCAACTATTTGTTAATAATCTCCAAAGTTACATGTCTGGGCTTCCCACACCATCGAACACCTAATGTGCATACACACTGACGACCTGACACACTGTGATGTCTCAAAGACATCTCAAACCTAACCAGCCAAAGCAGGACTCATAGTTTCCCACCCCATCTCAATCTTCCCCTCCTGATCAATAGTATCCATTCACTTACTGAAGCCTAAAATCCAATAGTCATGTTTTCTTCTTTTCATTTTCTAGCTCTCTAATCCATCAGCACATGTTGCCAACCCTACCTTCAAATTATATTTCAGGTCCACCACCCTTTCTCCATTTCTATTGTTATCAATTTAGTCCAGACCTCACTTGCTTCCTGCTGGGCCCTACTGCAATCAGTTCCTAGCTGGTCTTACTAGACTCCACTGCCATCCTTTCTCCATACACCATCCAGAAAGATATTTTTTGAAGACATAAATTACAGTGTATCAGAGTCCTATTTAAACCCTTTAAAAGCTCGCTATTGTGATAAGAGGGGTATCCGCATTCCTTGCCATGCACCACATGGTCCTAACAGACCTGGCCTTTGCCTTTCTTTCTAAATGTACCTTCTTGCTCTTGATGATGATCTATCCACATTAGATTTCATTTTCCTTTTCTTTTCTTTCTTCGGATTTCTTTTCTTTTCTTTCTTCTTTTTTTTTCTTTCTCTCTTTGTCTCTTTTTTCTGTCTTCCTTCACTTCCTTCCTTCCTTCTTTCCTTCCTTCCTCCCTCCTTTCCCTTCCCTTCTCTTCTCTTCCCTTCCCTTCTCTTCTTTTCTTTTCTTTTCTTTTCTCCTTCCTTCCTTCCTTCCTTCCTTCCTTCCTTCCTTCCTTCCTTCCTTCCTTCCTTCCTTCCTTCCTTCCTTCTTTCCTTTCCTGACAGATTCTAGCTCTGTCTCCCAGGTTGGAGTGCAGTGGCCCAGCATTGGTCCACTGAAACCTCCGCCTCTCAGCTTCAAGTGATTGTTCTGCCTCACTTTCCCTAGTAGTTGGGATTTCAGGTACATGCCAACATGCCTGGCTAATTTTTGTATTTTTCATAGAGACGGGGTTTCACCTTGTTCATCAGGCTGGTCTTGAACTACTGGCCTCAAATAATCCACCCTCCATGGCCTCCCAAAGTATTGGGATTGCAGACATGAGCCATTGTGCCCAGCCCTAGATTTCTTTCTTTCTCTCTCCCTATCTTTTTTAATATGCCACACTTACGTCTTTGTAGAATTTTTGTAATTACTATCCACCCTGATTAAAGATCTTAGTTTCCAGATGTCCCTACACTTGACTCTTTCTTTTTATAAAGGTCTCAGAAACAGAAAAGAACATCATCTGCCTAAGTAAGGTCCTTCTGGATCAACCACCCTAAACAGTCACCCTCAGTTAAATCAGTTTGCTTTATTTTCTTCTTATCAAATTTCACTTCTTGGCAGTACCTTCATAATTCATTGTATTTACTTGTTTATTATGTTTCTGTCTTCATTGGAATACAGCGTCCACAGAGCAGGAGACTTCTTGCATGTTTCATACACCATAAGGGTCCCAGGACATTGAACTAGGGTGATGCACTCATTCTGATTTGACTGGGACTTTCTTGGTCTTAGCACTGAAAGTTCCAAGTCCTGGAAAACCCTTTAGTACTGTACTAGTACTGACACTAGCACTGTTGGCCACCCTACATTGAATCGCACAGAGTAGGTATTCAATAAACACCAGTCCTTATGTATTTCCAAGATGAGAGTGCATCATGATTCCATAACTAGGAACAAAAAGGCAACTGTGGATGATGAAAGTCATGTCAGACAAACTTACTTAACAAATATATTCTCAAAGAGAGAAAAGGAAGAGAGAGCACCATAAAATAAGAAGATGATGTCAAGAAACAAGAGCACGCATTTGCAGAGAAGAACCAGTTAGCATTCTTGAGAAAGAAAAGATAATTAGTGGAAAAATGCCCTCCATAGATGAGTTGAATAGCAGCTTGGAAGCACAGGAACTGTGAAACAGTTACTGGGAGACAAAGCTTAGGGAAACATCCAGAATGCAGCATAAATGGATAAAGAAATAGAAAATAGGAAAAAAAAAATGTAAGAGGTATGTGGCATAGATCTAGAAACTCTACATGTCACCTGAAAGACATTCTAGATAGAGAAAACAGAGAATAAAGAGAATGGCGAAGAGCAATATTTTGAATGAACATGGATGAGGTTTCCTAAAATTAAAAAAAATCAACACACCAAACAAAAATGAAGTTTGAAAAGCTTCAAGTGAGAAAAGATAAATCACCTAATAAGTAATGATAATTGAACTGACATCAGGTTTTCTATTTACAGCACAGGATGCTAGAAGTTATGAGAATGTTGTTTACAAAATACTAAGGGAAAATTGCTTTGAACCCAGAACTCCACATTAGACGTGCAATAGGGGAGGAAGGAAGGTGATGTACAGACATTTGTCTGATGTGCAGGGTCTTGGAGAATTTACTACTTGCAGAATCTCACTTTTCTTTTTTTTTTTTTTTTTTTTTTTTTTTTTTTTTTTTTTTTTTGAGACGCGGTTTGTCACCCAGGCTGGAGTGCAGTGGCACAATCTTGGCTCACTGAATCCTCTGCCTTCCAGGTTCAAGCAATTCTTTGCCTCAACCTCCTGAGTAGCTGGGATTACAGGTGCCCACCACTACAACCAGTTAATTTTTGTATTTTTAGTATAGAAGGAGTTTCACCATCTTGGCCAGGCTGGTCGTGAACTCCTGACCTCGTGATCCACCCACCTTGGCCTCTCAGAGTGTTGAGATTACAGGCATGAGCCACTGCACCCAGCCAACTTTTTTTTAATCTTAATGGATATACACTAACAAGAAGATAAATGAAGTGAAATAAGAAAGGATAAGAAATAATGGAGGATAAAGAAATCTGTAATAAAAAATAATTCTAAACAATAAGAAGAATAATACGGTGGAAGCTTTCCTATATACCAATATAAGACTAGTAGGCAAAAAAGAAAATAACAACAATGTATCAATAACATAAGGTTTCATTTTCATTAATATAAATTTATTTTTATTTAAAATTTATACCTTCAATGATGGATTCATTGACTTTTTGAGGCTTTTCAGATTGTATACATGTGGCTGAATGAAGTTCTATATGTTTCTTATGTATGCACCATACCTTCAGATCAGCAATTGGCTTTTTAAAACACCTTAATTTCTTTTAATTAGAGCGAGAAACTAATTTGACAAGGAATCTAAGGGTAGAATCTTCCTAATATTTTACAAATGCTTCATTCCTTTATATCTGTCTTACATTTAATTAGACAGCATGATTATGATACTGTAATCACACTCAGCTACTCAGGAGGATGAGGCAGAGAATTGCTTGAACCTGGAAGGCAGAGGATGCTATATGATACCCATCACAAAGTAGCTAAAAACCTTGAAAAAAGATTAGATGAATGGCTAACTAGAATCAACAGTGTAGAGAAGACCTTAAATGACCTGATGGAGCTGAAAACCATGGCACGAGTACTACGTGACACATGCACAAGCTTCAGTTGCCTATTCAATCAAGTGGAAGAAAGGGTATCAGTGATTGAAGATCACATGAATGAAATGAAGTGAGAAGAGAAGTTTAGAGAAAAAAGAGTAAAAAGAAATGAACAAAGCCTCCAAGAAATATGGGGCTATGTGAAAAGACCAAATCTATGTCTGATCGGTGTACCTGAAAGTGATGGGGAGAATGGAACCAAGTTGGAAGACACTCTTCAGGATATTATCCAGGAGAACTTCCCCAACCAAGCAGGGCAGGCTGACATTCTAATTCAGGAAATACAGAGAATGCCACAAAGATATTCTTCAAGAAGAGCAACTCCAAGACATATAATTGTCAGATTCACCAAAGTTGAAATGAAGGAAAAAATGTTAAGGGAAGCCAGAGAGAAAGGTCGGGTTACCCACAAAGGGAAGCCTATCAGACTAACAACGGATCTCTCGGCAGAAACTCTACAAGACAGAAGAGAGTGGGGGCCAATATTAAACATTCTTAAAGAAAAGAATTCTCAACCCAAAATTTCATATCCAGCCAAACTAAGCTTCATAAGTGAAGGAGAAATAAAATCCTTTACAGACAAGCAAATGCTGAGAGATTTTGTCACCACCAGGCCTGCCTTACAAGAGCTCCTGAAGGAAGCACTACACATGGAAAGGAACAACTATTATCAGCCACTGCAAAAACATGCGAAATTGTAAAGACCATTGATGCTAGGAAGAAACTGCATCAACTAACGAGCAAAATAACCAGCTAACATCATAATGACAGGATCAAATTCACACATAACAATATTAACCTTAAATGTAAATGGGCTAAATTCTCCAATTGAAAGACACTGACTGGCAAATTGGATAAAGGGTCAAGACCCATTAGTGTGCTGTATTCAGGAGACCCATCTCACATGCAAAGACACACATAGGCTCAAAATAAGATGGAGGAAGATCTACCAAGCAAATGGAAAACAAAACAAAACAAAAAAAGCAGGGGTTGCAATCCTAGTCTCTGATAAAACAGACTTTAAACCAACAAAGATCAAAAGAGACAAAGAAGGCCATTAAATAATGGTAAAGAGATCAATTCAACAAGAAGAGCTAACTATCCTAAATATATATGCATCCAATATAGGAGCACTCAGATTCATAAAGCAAGTCCTTAGAGACCTACAAAGAGACTTAGACTCCAACACAATAATAATGGTAAACTTTAACACCTGACTGTCAACATTAGACAGATCAACAAGACAGAAAGTTAACAAGGATATCCAGGAATTGAACTGAGCTCTGCACAAAGCAGAAATAATAGACATCTACAGAACTCTCCACCCCAAATCAACAGAATATACATTCTTCTTAGCACCACATCACACTTATTCCAAAATTGACCACATAGTTGGAAGTAAAGCACTCCTCAGCAAATGTAAAAGAACATAAATTATAACAAACTGTCTCCCAGACCACAGTGCAATCAAACTAGAACTCAGAATTAAGAAACTCACTCAAAACTGTTCAACTACATGAAAACTGAACAACCTGCTCTTGAATGACTACCAGGTACGTAACGAAATGGAGGCAGAAATAAAGATGTTCTTTGAAACCAATGAGAACAAAGACACAACATACCAGAATCTCTGGGACACATTTAAAGCAGTGTGTAGAAGGAAATTTATAGCACTAAATGCCCACAAAAGAAAGCAGGAAAGATCTAACATTGTCACCCTAACATCACAATTAAAAGAACTAGAGAAGCAAGAGCAAACACATTCAAAAGCTAGCAGAAGGCAAGAAATAACAGATCAGAGCAGAACTGAAGGAGATAGAGACACAAAAATCCCTTCAAAACATCAATTAATCCAGGAGTTGTTTTTTTAAAAAAAAGATCAACAAAATTGATAGGCCGCTAGCAATACTAACACAGAAGAAAAGAGAGAAGAATCAAATAGATGCAATAAAAAATGATAAAGGGGATATAGCCACCGATCCCACAGAAATACCAGCTATCATCAAAGAATGCTATAAACACCTCTATGCAAATAAACTAGAAAATCTAGAAGAAATGGATAAATTTCTGGACACATACACCCTCCCAAGACCAAACCAGGAAGAAGTTGAATGCCTGAATAGGCCCATAACAGGCTCTGAAATTGAGGCAATAATTAATAGCCTACCAACCAAAAAAAGTCCAGGACCAGATGGATTCACAGCCAAATTCTACAAAGAAGAGCTGGTACCATTCCTTCTGAAATTATTCCAATCAATAGAAAGAGAGGGAATCCTCCCTAACTCATTTTATGTGGCTAGCATCAACCTGATGTCAAAGCCTGGGAGAGACACAACAAAAAAAGATAATTTTAGACCAAAATCCCTGATGAACATCGAAGTAAAAATCATCAATAACATACTGGTAAACTAAATCCAGCAGCACATCAAAAAGCTTATCCACCAAGATCAAGCTGGCTTCATCCCTGGGATGCAAGGCTGATTCAACATACACAAATCAAGAAACGTAATCCATCATATGAACAGAACCAAAGACAACAGGATTATCTTAATAGATGAAGAAAAGGCCTTCAACAAAATTCAACAGCGCTTCATGCTTAAAACTCTCAATAAACTAGGTATTGATGGAATGTATCTCAAAATAATAAGAGCTATTTATGACAAACCCACAGCCAATATCATACTGAATGGGCAAAAACTGGAAGCATTCCCTTTGAAAACTGACACAAGTCAGGGATGCCCTGTCTCACCACTCCTATTCAACATAGTGTTGGAAGTTCTGGCCAGGGCAATCAGGCAGGAGAAAGAAATAAAGGTATTCAATTAGGAAAAGAGGAAGTCAAATTGTCCCTGTTTGCAGATGACATGATTGTATATTTAGAAAACCCATCGTCTCAGCCCAAAATCTTCTTAAGCTGATAAGCAACTTCAGCAAAGTCTCAGGATACAAAATCAATGTGCAAAAATCACAAACATTACTATACACCAACAACAGACAAACAGAGAGCCAAATCATGAGTGAACTCCCATTCACAATTGCTTCAAAGAAAATAAAATACCTAGGAATCCAACTTACAAGGGATGTGAAAGACCTCTTCAAGGAGAACTACAAACCACTGCCCAATGAAATAAAAGAGGACACAAACAAATGGAAGAACATTCCATCCTCATGGATAGAAAGAATTGATATTGTGAAAATGGCCATACTGCCCAAGGTAATTTATAGATTCAATGCCATTCCCATCAAGCTACCAATGACTTTCTTCACAGAATTGGAAATACCTACTTTAAAGTTCATATGGAACCAAAAAGGAGCCTGCATTGCCAAGACAATCCTAAGCCAAAAGAACAAAGCTGGAGGCTTTGACTTTTTTGACTTCAAACTATCCTACAAAGCTACAGTAACCAAAACAGCATGGTACTGGTATCAAAACAGAGATATGGACCAATGGAACAGAACAGAGCCCTCAGAAATAATACCACACATCTACAACCATCTGATCTTTGACAAACCTGACGAAAAGAAGAAATGGGGAAAGGATTCCGTATTTAATAAATGGTGCTGGGAAAACTGGCTAGTCATATGTAGAAAGCTGAAACTGGATTCCTTCCTTACACCTTATACAAAAATTAATTCAAGATGGATTAGAGACTTAAATGTTAGACATAAAACCATAAAAACCCTAGAAGAAAAACCTAGGCATTACTATTCAGGCCATAGGCACGGGCAAGGACTTCATGTCTAAAACACCAAAAGCAATGGCAACAAAAGTCAAAATTGACAAATGGGATCTAATTAAACTACAGAGCTTCTGCACAGAAAAAGAAACTACCATCAGAGTGAACAGGCAACCTACAGAATGGGAGAAAACTTTTACAACCTACCCATCTGACAAAGGGCTAATATCCGCAATCTACAAAGAAACAGATTTACAAGAAAAAGTCAAACAACCCCATCAAAAAGTGGGCAAAGGATATGAACAGACACTTCTCAACAGACACATGAAAAAATGATCATCATCACTGGCCATCAGAGAAATGCAAATCAAAACCACAGTGAGATATCATCTCACACCAGTTAGAATGGCGATCATTAAGAAGTCAGGGAACAACGGTGCTGGAGAGGATGTGGAGAAATAGGAACACTCTTACACTGTTGGTGGGACTGTAAACCATTGTGGAAGACAGTGTGGCGATTCCTCAAGGATCTAGAACTAAAAATACCATTTGACCCAGCCATCCCATTACTGGGTATATACCCAAAGGATTATAAATCATGCTGCTATAAAGACATATGCAGACGTATGTTTATTGCGGCACTATTCACAATAGCAAAGACTTGGAACCAACCAAAATGTCCATCAATGATAGACTGGATTAAGAAAATGTGGCACATATTCACCACGGAATACTATGCAGCCATAAAAAAGGATAAGTTCATGTCCTTTGTAGGGACATGGATGAAGCTGGAAACCATCATTCTCAGCAAACTATCGCAAGGATAGAAAACCAAACACCACGTGTTCTCACTCCTAGGTGGGAATTGAACAATGAGAACACTTGGACACAGGAAGGGGAACATCACACACTGGGGCCTGTTGTGGGGTAGGGGGAGGTGGGAGGGATAGCATTTGGAGATATACGTAATGTAAATGATGAGTTAATGGGTACAGCACACCAACATGGCACATGTATACATATGTAACAAACCTGTATGTTGTGCACATGTACCCTAGAACCTAAAGTACAATAAAAAAAATTTTTTAAAACAAGAAGTTCATGATACCATCACCTACTTTTGGTGTGTTTGAATATCTTTATTAAGAAAAATCTTGAAGTATTTAGTTAAAGTGGTGCTCAGAAGGAAACCTAAAGCATGTAAAGCATTTATTATAAATCAAGGAAGGTTGAAAGTTAAGCAACTGTGTCTTCAGTTCCATCCGGTTTCTTTGGTCAGCTTTACTAAAATTTACCATTTAAGAGCATATTAATAAGATGCATACAGTCTTATAACCACCACCAAAAACATAATATTGAACGTAGGAAATTCAAAAAATTTTTTAAATGTTATCTTCCAATTAGTCTATAAGTTAACAATTTACTAATCCAACCTAATTGAATCCCAGTAACATTCTTCACGGTATATGACAAATTGATTTTTAATTTCACATGGATGAATACAGGTGAAAAATAGACAAATAAATTCAAAAATGTTTTTAAATGGGTGATTTTTTTCTACTAAATATGGAGATGTATTATTTTTATAGAAATCAAAATGACAGAGTATTATCCAGTAAATGATAAGCAGATCACTGGACCATAGGGATGAGCACAGAAGCAAACACTTGTATATAAGGGCACTTAGCATAGGATAGAGGAAGGATGGCTAACCAGTGGGTATGACAGAGCCTCTGCCAAACAGTAACCAGATCATTTTTATTTTTCTCCTGGGAACACAGGGAAGCTACATTCCCCATCTTTCTTTGTGTCTAGAAACGAGCCAATGGAATATAGATGGAAATGACATAGAGCATTTCCATATCTAGTACCTAAAATGTCCTGAGTGGTTATTTCCATTTACTTTGTGCAGCATGATTAGAAATAAAGGACTCCAAGATGGTGCAAGGTCAAAATGGAGTGAGCCAGATTTCTGTGGCCTTGCATGAAGGAGAGCTGTCCAGGAGGACAAGCCAACCCACATTGAACTGTAGAAATTGAATTGTGTAAGTCAAAGAGAAATAAGGAGTGTTACAATAGTTAGCATTAAGTCCCTAATTAACAGCCAGGAAAACAATGAACATCTAATATGTAGCTTGGGGAAAATGGCTATGTATAATAAAGTAAAAATGAAACATAATTAGTACTTGGATTCCTATAAAAGAGAAAAATGAATTCAAGAAGGAATAAATACCCAGTAATTAAAAATACACTTAGAAGTATAGGAAAGTAACATAGGAGAATGTTTTGTTGGTTTGGGAATTAAGAGAGCTTTCTCAAACAAAATGGACAGCAGAATGAAACAGTAAACTTAAAGAAAAAAATAAGACAAATTTAACCAGATCAAAATCCCAAAAAGAAATCTCATACCAAAATCTCAGAGAACAGAATACAATACATAATTAGACACTAGGAAGGAAAACATTCACAACATATAAAGCAATATTATGATTCAACAGGTGTAAAGCACATCTACGAATTAATATTTAAAAGTCAAATGATGAAAAGGGAAGTAAGTGAAGGCTATGAGTAGAAGAGGAAATTCAAATGGCCTGTAAATTTATGAAAAGATGCTCAACTTCTTTAACTGTCTGGAAATGCAAATTAAACCAGAATAAGATACCATTTATCATATGTCAGATTGGCAAAGATTAAACAGTTTGATAATTCCTAGTGCTGAAGAACCCACCCACCACTTACAGGAAACTGATATGCTAGTGACCAGGAACTCGCAGGTGATGCTGTAAGGAGTTCCTGGAGACATCTGGGAGCACAACAGAGCATCACCTGGGAGAGCTGCGCATGCATCCAGTACCTGGCAGTACCAATCGTAAGCGTGCTCCTAAAGCAACATTAGCCCTTGTGTAAGCACAACTGTGCAGGGTGTTCAATACATCATGGCTTGCAAGAACAAGGGACTGGCAATCACTTTAAAGTCTATCAACATAGGGCTGTTTAAATAAAATACAGAGTCTCATATGATGAAATAATATCGAGAGAAACAAACTAGATAAATGAGTTTCAGGCTTAATACATGCCAAAAAATAAAATATTTTTTGAGAAAAACATGTTTCAGAACAATTTCTCTAGAACTTTCCCATTTCTCTCCATGTTCAAATGTACACACATCATACATAATGCATTTTCATTTGGATACCATGTCAATGTAAAAATATAACATGGGGATTATAAGAGTACACGCAGATGTTAGAGTTTCAGCAGAAAATACATGACACACCAAAACTGGGAGAATTTGAGGGGAGTTTAGTGCTGAGACAGTTATAAAAGTGTGGTCAGCTTTGGGAAAATCATGAAGGGATATTGAAGCACCTGGTATTGGGGCTATAGGAATCCTGGATCCTGGAGCACCCTGGAGTTGGGTAAGTGCAAGTCAGGAGGCATTGCCAGCTCCCAGCAGGAGGCCGTACAGAGGGGGATGCAGCTGGACCCTGGCAACCCCACAAGGATGGAGCTGGCAGACTAAAGATTCCACAAATTAGTCTCCTTTGTTTCAGAAGACTTATTAGAGTTCCCATCTTCACTTCCTCTGCCTCTTTTCCTCCTTCCCCAGACCTCTTTAACATGGATGGTGGCTATTCCTTGTTCTGATTCATGATGAAATTTCTATTTTGGAATCTAAGAAATCAGTACTTTCCTGCTGTTTCACTCAGATCTGATATTGTTGCATCCTATTATAATGGAAGGACTGGGAAGCAGAATGTGAGTTCTTTTCTTGTGTCTGCTTCTCATTGGACATGACAAACTGACCAAGTCACATTCCCTTTCTTGATCTCAGTTTTGTCATCTCTAAAGTGAGGATGGTAATACTACTGCAAAGGGTCCTTGGCAAGATCAAGTGGGATAGCATCTCACTGTTCTCTGATGCAGTGCTTTAGAACTTTACTGTGCTTATGAGTCACATGGGGATGGCCTTAAAATCAAGATTCCGATTCATTGCAAAGGGTAGAGCCTGAGATTTCTAATGCCAGTGATGCTGGGTGCCAACCACAACTTGCACAGCAAGATACTAGACATCGAGATGAAAGTGCTACGTACTAAGGTAAGTATCGGAAATTCTAAGGGCAAGCAGACTTCTTTACTGCAGGAATCTCCAACAGCTCTAATCTACTCAGTGTACACAGGGGTCTCTCAGGAGTCTGTAACATGCAGGACAGAATCTGAGAAAGCTGATCAAGAGAACAGATCCTAACGTGGGACTTACCAACATCCATGATGTGAAGCCTTTTTACCTGGCCCGACTCAGAAGAGTCAAAACAGAGAGGAGCATATTAGACATGCAGTGAATAGATTTTATCATTTAATAATCAAGCACTTAATTAAAAATAAGTAATTCATAAGAGTGATTAACATAAGGGGGCTAAGAAATTTGGTTCAACACCCATGGCATTTAAATAGAGGATAGGAATCAGTATCTCTTTGTTCTTCAGAAACATATTTCTCTAAAAAATGGGTCTTAGATGAACAAATGTAATTTTTACTAAGTTTAAAGAGAGAGATAATCCCCACACTGAATGCTACCATGATGCAGGTGACTTGTACATACATCCTTGAAGAAAACATCTTTAAGAATCTACTTATTTGGTAGACAAGTACTTACTTAGGTTCTGCTCCATCCCATTCACTGTTACCTGCCAGTTATGCTGTAGCAAGGTGGAGCATGGTATCACCCTCAAGAAACTGATATGCTAGTGGCCAGGAACTCACAGGTGATGCTGTGAGGAGTGCTGTGAAGGAAATAAGTGGGACCCAGAGGGAAAGAGGGAAGCTGGTAGGTAGGCTACTTGATTCAGAAAGTCTCTCCGAGGTGGTGCTCTTTTAGAAGAGACCTGCAGAATGAAAGTCAAAGCCTGGGCAAAGGGGCCAAGGTAAGAAACAGCCAGCAGTCTAGAGTTTCAGGGAACAAAGTGAGTGGCATTGCATAAATTTGGAGAAGTACATAGCAGACACGAGGTGCCGTATCCTGCAGGTCCCTGTGCATCACAGTGAGGGCTTTGAGTTTTATTCTTACTTTACTGGGAAACCATTGGAGTCTTTTGGTTTGTTTTAGTGATTTACGGATTATTGTTGTTATTTTTGTTGTTTGTTGTTTTTCTTTATAGAGACAGGGGCTTGCCCTGTTATCCAGGCTGCAGTGCAGTGGCAGGATCATAGCTCATGGCAGCCTCAAATTCCCAGACTCAAGTGATCCTCCTGCTTCAGCTGCTTGGGTTGCTGTGATTACAGCCATGCGCCACTGCACCTGGCTATTTTTTTAATTGCTTTTTGTAAAGACTTGGGTCTCACTATGTTGCCTAGGCTGGTCTCAAACTCCTGGCTTCAAATGACTCTCCTACCTTGGGCTCCCAAAGTGCCAAGATTATAAGCATGAGCCACAACACCCAGATGTTTTACAGATTTAAAGATCATTCTGGCTGTCTGATGAGAGGGGCAGACCGGTCAGGGAGTGAGCCTGGAAACAGGAAACCTAGCAGAGGACGATGGTGGCTTGGACCACCAGCCAGTATCATGGTGGTACAGTTGGGGGCTGGGGAGTATTGGAGATGTAAGTGGAACTGCAGTCATCAGGAGGAAGTGATGAATTGGATTGGGGTCTTCCCTTGAGAGAAAGGAAACAGTCCAAGGGACCCCCGGGCTTCTAGCAGTAACAATGTGGGGAGCTGAGGAGAGAGAAAAAATTTCCTATTCAGGGAAGACTAGGAGGAAAAATAGGTTTGGAATGGAAGTAGACTTATTTTGAACACATCATTATTGAGGGTTCCCATTACATATTGAAAAGGTCATGACAAACGTCTGGGCAGATAATCAATACTTGGGAGTTTTTAGCTTATATTTAAGGCCATAACAGAGAATGAGAACACCTGGAGAAATGATAGGGAGACAAGACAGAAGAGGACTCAGAAGTGATTCCTGAGGCATTGCCACATTGGAAGATGGAAAGGGCATTCTTATCAGGCAGGAGGAACACTAGTGAGGAGAATAGGGTCTGGAGACAGGAAACCTAAGGCCAAACCATAGCTGCCTTCTTGAAATTGGACTAAGAGGAAAACCCCACCTTTCTATGACCAAGTAATGAGAGGTCAAAGGCCCCTCCCTCTTCAAACCTCCCCTCCCTATGTCACTAAAGGGCAGGTCTGTAAATGGTCCATTCTGAAACCTTCATTTGCATATACATCATAGGTGGGATGCCTCTGATTGGTCCTGGGCAGAATCCTTCATTTGTACAAGGTGTAACATATCAGAGGCTTCTAAAGGGTACTTAGGAGTGTTACCATGCTCTCTTAATTCAGTAAAAACTTCAGGGAACATTACCATCAGGGCTCTTGAGCCACTTGTTGGAGCCTACTCCCACTCTGTGGAGTGTACTTTCACTTCAATAAATCTATGCTTTTGTCTTCCATTTCTCTGTCTGTGCATTTTGTTCCATTCTTTGTTCAATATTCCAAGAGCTTGGAAAACTTGCAGTAAAGACTTCCCATCCAGTAATACTAGGAGAAGGTGGTGTCACGAAAGTTCAGTGAGGAGAGAGTTTCACAAGAGAGGGGTGGATGGAGGCATAAATGATGTCAAAGTGCTGAATAAAGAGCAAGTAGAAAGGTGTTCCAGCCCTGGGCTGGGCTGGGCTGGGCACTGGCATGCAAGTGTTGGGCAAGATCAGTCTCTGCCCTCCCAAGACTCAAGGCCTGTGTCAATAGGGGATGAGTTCTATCTGCACAGGCATGGCGAGGCACTCACAGGGGCTGCTGGCCGGGCAGCCCACTGCACCTGCTTCTCTGATAGCACTGCGGAGCACACCCTGTCATGTGCCCACTTCATTCTGCTTTGAGTGTGTGTGTCTGTGTTTAATGTCTCTAACACTAGAATTATAAACTCCCCTGTGAGGCCCATAGGAGTTCTGGCAGTGCAAGCCCTCAATGGATGTTTACTGAATAATAAATAAAATATGTGAAAACTCTACAAACACTTTATAAAAATACCATACGCATACTGTTATTTTTATTATTGCTGCCGTGAGAACTATGCACTTCTTAATTAGGTCTTGTACAATATGATAATAGGAAGCAGGTGACAAGCACCGCTCCCCTCCCCACCCCCAAAAGGATACTACAGCATTTAAAGTAAGAAGGAAATGGCCACACTAAATTTTCCCCTCAGCATCTCCTCATTTTTTCACTTTTGTTAATTCCTCCTCTAGTCTTGCTACTTACCACTCTGATGATGGAAAACACAGAAGGAATTGAGAGACATGGTCAAAAAGGGAATGTGGCAGGAGAAGTTTAGCTGAGAGAATCCACAGGGCTTTGCATCTATTCTGAGGACTGAGGAGTGAAATTCAAGAGGCCCAGGGAACAGGAACCAGCCCCGTGAGCCTCTCCTGCAAATGCCGCTTCCAGTCCAGACCTGCTTGCCGGCCGGCTCTTGTGTCAGCACACCTTGAACTCCTGCTGTACTCAATCCTGCCACTTTCCAGGCAGCAATCAGAGTGGCCTCAGGTGACCCTAAGCTTTAAGTTGAAATAACCTGTGTTCAAGTTGAAATGACATATTTGACGGTAGAGGGCAAATTCAACTACTTCTAAAGCACAAACCCTCAAATTCATGCCAAAGGAGAACCATTCTCACTGCTTCAAGACATGTGAAAAGCCTGAAAGCTGAAAAAATACAACTCTGCTGATTTCAGAAAGATTGCAACCTGTGTCACACCAAGGAGGGGTTAAACCTATAGGAGGACTACATAGAGGAGTTGTCAGGATGACCAGGAGATGCACTAACTGCAGAGTGGCTGTGGGGGAAAGTCAACAGCAATAACAGCAACAATGACAATGACTTTATAGCATTTCTAACCACTTCCTTGCATGCCATTCTAGGACATACTTTGAACAGATTATCATCATCTCCATCTGCATATTGAAAAACTAAGTAAAAATGAAGAATGAACATAAAACTCATTTAAGGCTTCCTCTAACTTGGTCTGTGGTCTGCCCTACTGTGTTAGTCCATTTTCACACCGCTGATAAAGACATACTTGAGACTGGGCAATTTACAAAAGAAAGGTTTAATGGACTTACAGTTCCACATGGCTGGGGAGGCCTCACAATCATGGCAGAAGGTGAAAAGCACATCTCACATGGTGGCAAACAAGAGAAGAGAGCTTGTGCAGGGAAACTCCTATTTTTAAAACCATCAGATCTCATGCGACATATTCACTATCAGGAGAATAGCCTAGGAAAGACCTGCCCCCATGATTCAATTACCTCCCACTGGGTCCCTCCAACAACATGTGGAAATTCGAGATGAGTTAGGTGGCGACACAGCCAAACCATGTCACCTACCCAGCCCTATCACAGGCTCCTGGCATCAACTATACCCTGGCTTCAGGGTGAGAATGGACGGAGAATCAATATGTTGTGCCAAACACCATGTCTGGAAAACTGCCTGGAAGACACAGTTGTCCCAGGAGGAAAGGGTGGATCTTAAGATCCAAGCAGCCTTACGAAAGAAAAGGGGATGGAAGACACTACACACTGACCAGGTGCCATATAGGTTGCTGTATGGGATACTGAGCTTGGAAGGGAACAGAAATCAAGGAGGGAGCTTCGTGCATGGGCAGCTCAGTGAGATGCCTGCAACCCAGCTTCACTGCTTAAAGGCCAGATACACACTCTCCGTGAGAGCCTGGAGTGTGGAACCTCCTCTGCTCTAGCTGTCCAGAAGCTCCAGAAGAGCTTCCAAAGCTCTGCGGACCTCAATTCCTCTTCGTCTCAGCTCCTGATGTGCCCCTGCCCTGGAATTCCTTGCTCTCTTGTCCACCTCACCAATGCTTTTCCTTCCTACTTTGCCGTCCATCTCACATGGTGAAAAGCCACCTGGGTACCCAGGAGCACGGTTCTGTCTGTTTCTCCACATCACTTGGAATGGCCTCTAGAGCAGTGCCTGTCCCAGCCTGGGCTATTGCCAAGTGTCTTAGTCAGCTTGGGCTTCCCCAACAAAATACCTTAACCTGTGTGACTTAAACAATGGACATTCATATCTCACAGTCCTGGAGGCTGGGAAGTTCAGAATCGAGGTGCCGTATGATTTGCTTCCTGGTGAGGGCTGCTTCCTGGTGAGGGCTGCTTCCTGTGAGCGCTGCATCCCAGTAGGGCTGCTTCCTGTTGAGGGCTGCTTCCTGGTGAGGGCTGCTTCCTGTTGAGGGCTGCTTCAAGGTGAGGGTCACAATCTGGTGAGGGCTGCTTCCTGGTGAGGGCTGCTTCCTGGTGAGGGCTGCTTCCTGTGAGCGCTGCATCCCAGTAGGGCTGCTTCCTGTTGAGGGCTGCTTCCTGGTGAGGGCTGCTTCCTGTTGAGGGCTGCTTCCTGGTGAGGGCTGCTTCAAGGTGAGGGTCACAATCTGGTGAGGGCTGCTTCCTGGTGAGGGCTGCTTCCTGGTGAGGGCTGCTTCAAGGTGAGGGTCACAGTATGGTGAGGGCTGCTTCTTGGTGAGGGCCACAACCTAGTGAGGGCCACCTCCCGGTGAGGACCGCTTCCCAGTAAGGGCAGCTCCCGGGTGAGGGCCACTTCCTGGCTTGCTGCCTTCCTGCTGTGTTCACTCACCAGTAAAGAGGATCTCTCTCTAGTCTCTTCTTCTCAAGGTCTAAACCTGTCATGAGGGCTTCAGTCTCATGGTCTCACTGAAACCTAATAACCTCCCAAATGCCCCACCTGCTAATACCATCACACTGGCAGCTAGGGCTTCACCATGTTAATTTTGGGGAACCTAAAAACATAGTCCAGAGCACCATGTTTGTCTGCCCCGCAGGACTGAGCACCTCACATCTCCAGGAGGTGTTCGTATCACCTTCGTGCCTCCAGCCCAGAGCCTGGCACAGGATTCTGCTTCATGAATATTTTTCATTGGTTACTATATGAGTGATTGTAATACCACAGCATTTATGGGAGATGGATAGGCCTGAGCTAGAGCCTATCATCCGCCATGATTTATTTTCCACTGCAATGCAGCAACATCACTAAAATACGATGTAGCAACATCATTGAAAAACACAACTTTTGGTGTCAAATATATCTGGATTAAGATCCCTATTTCACAATTAACTAGCAGAAACTTTTAGTTCTTTAGCTGATCTGAGCCTTATCTGAAAGATGGATTGCTGTGGTAAATGAGGCCATGAATGTCAATTGGTTATCGCCCAGCTGTAGTAGTAGCAGTAGCAGTAATAGCAGTAGTAGAAGTAGTAGTCATAGTAGCAGCCACAGCAAAATAGTAGTAGTAGCAGTAATAACAATAGTAATAGTCATAACTCTACTGTAGAACTATAGTAGTAATAATAGAATGGCATCAGAAGTAATAGTAATAGTAGTATAAGCAATAACCATATTTTATTAGAGCCTATACTACTATTGGTACTATTATGACTAATAAGTAATATTACCAATAATGAATAAGTATACTACTGTAGGCAATTATACTTATTAGTTAGTAGTAATATTACTTATTAGTCATAATAGTAGTATAGGCAATTATACTAATATACTACTACTAATACACTACATACTAATACTACCATATACTACTATACTAGTACTATACTACATACTACTACAATATTAATAGTAGTTATACTACTATTAGTAAGTTGGTAACTATTAATAGTTACTAATTAACTAATTAATCGTAGGTACTAACTAACAGTAACTATTAGTTTGATGGTTCAGAAGCCACACAAACTCTTTTAACTATGTTTCATTATCCCAGCCCTGTTCATAGTCACAATATTGACAACTTAGGACAATATTAGGAGACCATGAGATCAACTGACAAACAGAAACAGGAAAAAGAAAAGTAAAAAGTTTTTGTTTGTTTGTTTGTTTATTTTTGGTTTTTTTTGAGACGGAGTCTCGCTCTGTCGCCCAGGCTGGTGTGCAGTGGCCGGATCTCAGCTCACTGCAAGCTCCGCCTCCCGGGTTTAAGCCATTCTCCTGCCTCAGCCTCCCGAGTAGCTGGGGCTACAGGCACCCGCCGCCTCGCCTGGCTAGGGTTTTTTTTTTTTTTTTTTTTTTTTTGTATTTTTAGTAGAGACGGGGTTTCACCGTGTTAGCCAGGATGGTCTCAATCTCCTGACCTCGTGATCCGCCCGTCTCGACCTCCCAAAGTGAAGAAAAGTAAAAAGTTTTAAAGGTGTTCCATTGGTTATTGCAAACCAAACAATAATAACCAGATCTAAAATCGTAATAGTGTTCATAGAGTTTTCTACTCAGAAGTTCTAAGAAATACCAAAGCTGTGCCCCTGACATAACAAAAACTAAATTTCCCTTCAGCGGGAAGAGCTGATGGAACGCAGGTTGGCTTGTGGCGGCTCGCCCCAGGACTTTGCAAATCCTTGAGTAAATTGGCTGTCCTGTGGGGCACTACTTTATCCTCAACTCCTGACCCAAGAAAACTCAGATCTCAGTGGTGTCCCTGAGCTGTGTCTCTCCTTTTGCCTCTCCAACTTGGCTTGCGCAAACAATCTCATTAATCCCTGGTCAAGTGCAAGCATGCAAAGCCCTGTTGAAAGAGGGTGAGAGGGAAATGAAAGAAAAGACGATCCTTGGATCAACAGAAACATTGGGATTACCAGGCTGCCTCTTTTCCAATCTTAACAATAGCCAGCGAGTGCCCCACAGGCAGCCCACCCCAGTATAGCATTTGTGGCTGTTCTTGTCTGTGCCCCCACTGCTACTGGCCAGCAGCTTGGGTTTGGAAAGAGCCTCTGGCATACTGATCTGATGTCATTAAGGGACCTCTGCTTTCTAGTGCAGAATGCATTCAAAATTGTTTGTGACAGTGGTGCCTCCGCCCCCGTAATTATTTAATTCTTCTGGAATGTAGAGATTTGGCATAAGGCACTGGACTGGGAGCCCACGGCAATCAACCTTCTTCTGTCTTGCACAGGACGCCATCCTATCTGGAGCTGCAAGAGGGTCAAAGGTCCACTGGAAAAGAGCTTGTTCCTTTCAGTTGGATCTGGAATTAGATCTGACTGATGTGCTAAGTACTAAAATTACTTATGTCTACTTAGGAAACAATCAATGGACAGCCACCAAACTAAATAAGTTTGTGACATTTTTTCTCTCTGCCTTTCTCTCTCTCTCTCTCTCGACTAAAACTGAAAAGCCAAATCCATTAAACAGTTCATACTTTGATTTGCAAAAGACAACAAACATATTCTCTGAACAAGGGAAGCATGTCTTTTCTTGCATCTGAGTTCAGGAACACTGAGTCTTTCCATTCAGGTCCTTCAAGGTACATGAAGTTGAAGGGTGATCTAATAGGTTTTCAAGGCAAAAGGAGTATTCTTTGTCCATGCTACTCTATTCAATAATTTTTCTGCCATTGAACACACATAGACTGATCATTTAGCCTTGATTCCCATATCTGCAAAAATAAAGAATTAAAAAATCCTATTCACAGGGCAAACACAGGCAAACTGGGTGCTCCCAGCACAGACGTGACCCTGGGTTAATGCTGAAAAGGTTTCTGTTAAAAGGAAGAGTGAGTTTTGCTTATGTGAACAAGCAATGAATCATATATGTAAAAGCAGAAAAGGGAGTAATAATAAACACAGTTCAGCACCGCCACTTCACAAAGGAAAAAACTAGACTCTTACTGGGGTAGTATCTGACCCAAGGCCATGTAGCCATACCATGGCAGAATAAGCACTAGAGCTAGTTTTCCAAACTGCTAGGCCAGTGTCTTTCAACTGCAGGTCAAAAATGAAGTTGCCGCTAGCTAAACAACTGGAAATTCCCCTTTCTCTTCCCTCCTTTTACATTTTAGTAGTAATAATAATTTTAAATTATTACTATTACTAAATATTACTAAGTATTTACTAAATAAAAATATTACTAATACTAAATATTACTAAATTCTTACTATTACTAAATTATTACTATAATACTACTATTATATATAATTATATATAATATATAATATATATTTATATATATTATATATAATATATATTTACATTTTATATATAATATATATTATATATTAATATTAATATGCAATAAATAATATATTAATATAAATATATAATATATATTACATATAATATAAATATTATTACATATGATTATATATTATGTATGATAATATAAATATTATTACATATAATTATATATGTTATATATAATAATATAATAATAAAATTATATAACAATAGTATAGTAATGATATAATCATAATATAATATATAATATAATATAATAGTAATAATAATAGTGTTGACCACTCCTTGTGTTTTTACATTCCTTGAGAAACAGTGAGGTAAATGGTACCAGCAATGATTCTGGGCCAGTGCTGCTTAGAGTTTCTGAGGACCAGCAGGCTCAGGGTTCCTGGGTAGCTTAGCGGACTCTCTGGGGGAGGATCCTCCACATCTGGATTTCAATAAACTCTCCAGGTGATTCCAATGCACACTGCATTTTTTAGGGTCACTGAGCTAGACAAAAGCAATCAGATGGCTGGATGCCTGCAAAGGCACCCACAACCCTTAGTGGCAGAGTGGGGACTGTGGCCACTGCTGTTGGTTGACCACTTATATTCTTTTCCCTTGCCTATACCCCAATACAGAGACTTAGAAAGTCAGACATTCTCTTTTCCAGTCTGACAGCTAAAGGTGGCCATGAAACCAAATTCTGACTAATGAGATGTGTGGAGATACTCACTGAGGATTTTGGGGAAAATATTTCTCTCTTCAGCAGAAAAAAAGTATAGGAGAAATTCCAAGGTAGCCTATGTCCACCTATGTTCCTGACTTCGAACGCAGTATGTAAGGGTGAGATTACAACCCAGAGAAGAAACTCAGGAGGACCACAGAGATGCTATCCCAGAACAGTGGTTCACTGAAGCACTCAACCACGACAGTGTGTCCTTGATAGGGAAGGATGATGACGTTTCTGCTTATACATCTATTATCAAAGAAATCATTTTGCTAAGAACTTTTGTCTCCCTGATAACCATGAGCCACCCTTATAAAACAGAATGGAATGTACATTTCTGCTTAACATTTTTAAATGAAATAGAATCAAGTAATAGATGGAATGCTGCCATGTTAGGAGATGACGGCCATGCAACAACGGGAGAAGAGAGAGGGAAGGAGAGACCAACGGGGCACAGCCTTGTTAAGGTGTGTGTGCATTTCCTAGGACTGCTGTAAGAAACTCCCACCAACTGAAAGTTGAAAACACAGGCATTCATTCCCTCACGGTTCTGAAAGTCAGGATTCCTGACATCAAGGTGTCAGCAAAAAGAATCTGTTCTACACCTCTGTTGTGGATTGAATTGTCATCTCTCAAAAATGTTGAAGTCTTGACCCCCAGTACTTACAAATGTGATCTTATTTGGATATGGGGCTTTTATAGGTTATCAAGTTAAAATGAGGTCATTAGGATACATCCTAATCTGATATGATTATGTTCTTAGAAAAGTTTAAAAATTGGGCACAGAGACAGACATGCATGGAGAGAATGCTGTGGGAAGACACAGGGAGAAGGTCACCTACCAGCCAAGGAATGCCAGAGGCTACCAGAGGCTGGGAGAAAGAGAACAGATTCTTCCTCACAGCCTTCAGAAAGAACCAATTCTGCCTACATTAACCTCCCTCCTGCCTTTTGAGGGCTGCCTGCAGTCCTTGGCATCCCTTGGTTTGTGGACCCATCAGTCCAATCTCTTCATCTTCACATCGTCTCCCCCTCTGTGTCTCTGTGTCAAAGAAGGACAATTGTCAGCAGGTTTAGAGTCTGATCTAAATCCAAGATAATTTGATTTTGAGATCCTTAATTATATCCACAGGACCTATCTACAACGGGGTCACGTTCACAAACACCAGAGTTCAGGACATGTACATAGCTTTCTTGGGGATACGATGAACAACAATGTGTTAATATACTAGTGGGAAAACAGGATGTAATGGTTATTAAGAAATCTGCAAAAGTCATATTTTATACCTTATTGTATACTCGGTGTGTGTCTGCAAGTGAGATGGGAAAGAAAAAGTGGGATGGGAAAAGCAGCAGTTGAATTCTGATTTTATCCTCCGACCTAGATCACCCCGAAGAAAAAGCACAAGTTCTATTTTGTTAGACTCGGGAAAAAGTTTTCAGTATCTGTGTTTTTCTTCCACCTATGCTTTACCTAAAGCAATAATTGGCTCTGATTTCGGGGAGACAAAAATCAGCACAACATGTGAATTTGCTAATTATTCCTCCTTGCTGTGGACATAGCCAGTTTTAGTTGCTGGTCCCATCCTAAGTATGACATGTCAGTGACAAATTAAATCAATTAGGCTGAGAGCTCCTAGAGAGGGTGAATAATAGACCGGGATAAGAGATTCTGGGGTTGTAGTAAAAACTCTGCTTCTAATTAGCCATAGGAGCTTCAGCAAGATCCTGTGCTTATCTGGCCTTTCCCTTCTTCATCGGTAAAAAGCAGAGGTTGGCCAGGCTCATCTCTTAAGTTCCTTCCACACCATGATTCCTTGCACATGCTTCCTTCAGAATTTGGACAAGACTTGATTTTTTTTTCTTTTTTTTTTTTGCATATGATCAGTATGGAGATTTATGGAGATGCTTGCTTTTTCTACAGCTAAAGAGGGAAATACACACACACACATTATACACAATAGCAGCAAATGAACCTTCGCCAGGCTCACACACATTTATACAGCAACAGCAGACATAGTGACACCAGACTGCAAGTAGAGAGAGTGAGTCTGTCAATATTTACTGAGACGAAAATGGTAACGCATCCTGTTTTTCCTTCCTTCCTTCAACAAACACGTGTGGAAGCCGTGTCTCTGCCCTGTGTGCCAGGGCCTGGGTCTAGGCATCAGAGAGAGAGAGCCCCATGATTCAGATGCAGGACCTGCCTGGAGGTTGCTCTGGCTTCCTCTGAGAGATGGACAGGATGACATAGCAGGGTGTCCCATGTGCTTTAGCCAAACATCAAGTGCTGTGGGAACTTGAAAGGGTATCAGCACCAACCCTAGCCTTGGGGCTGTCAGAAAAAGCTTCTGAGTTGTGCTTCCCAGCCAAATTCTGATGGACATGTAGCAGGGTGAGGTATGGTTTGCCCTGTTGCTACCTTAAGTCACAATGCTTTTTGGATTCTACATTATAGTGGACTGCAGTGAAGTACGAAGTATCTAGTGCATTTCTGTTGGCTGGATTAAACCTTTCTGGGTCTCTCTCAAGGTGTATGACTGTCAATTAATTCCACCAGTTATCTTATTCAGCCACAGTCTAGATCAAACCACACGAGTCCTGCAAAACACTCAGCCAGCCATAGAATAACATCTGCAGGCTCAGTTTTCCTGCTACTCAAGGGCCCATTGTCCTTGGTTGATGTTTGCAACATCGCCTTGTACTCTAAATCCTGATAAAACATGGCACACCAAATTTGGAAGCAGCTTTACCTATTTTAGTTGTAGGAGGTGCCACAGGTATTCTGAAATTCATCCCATTCAAACTGATCTGTGTGAGTGAGGGTTTATAGTCAGGGGATGATCCCCAAGATACTGACTCCAGAGATTTTGGAATAAGACCTTTCTCTGCTACCTGTGGCCTTTGCCAGCCTCCATTTTTCCATTTGTAAACTGCAAGTCGTCAACTCCTAGTCTGGCTGCTTTCTGGGAGTGAAAAGCAAAAGCAACATGGAACCCTGTGTGTACAAACCTCTTTGTTGAGGCTAAGAGGGCTCAGTGTATAGTAAGAGCCTTGATTACAATGCCAGGAGGCCTGAGTTCTGGTCAAGGCCTTCAAGCTTCCCTTTAACTCTTTGTCTTACATCGCCAGGCACCTATTTCCCATCAATACACGTCTGAAGTCATAGCTAGTTCTGGATCCTAGATGATCTTTCAGTACTCCAGGCGTAGTAGGGTATTCTGTGATTCTATCCATATCTTTGCCATTAAGGACTAACCCCTCCTCTGTGTAAGTGATGTGAAATCCTTTGAAAGTGTACACTCACCAGAGAAATCATCATGCTGCCTCTCTGGTCTATGCATGCAGCTATTACTGTAGTTGTTGATTTCTCATGGCCAGTGCTAGACATAGAACTGGAAGGTATATCACATGTCCTGCAGCAAGAACAGCACTGTTTGCAGCAAGGGTACTTGCCTGGGTCAGTTTGCTCTAAGGTATACATTCTCCACTCTTTGCCGGGGCAAATGGGCAGCCATAGGTGGAGACATCCTTGTGTTTGAGACTAAGACTTAGAACTGGGGCTTTGCAGAGGTGTGTCTGGACCTTGTTCCTCTAGAGCCCGGATGCAGCCCCTCTCCAAGACCACTTGTGGTAGCCTCCTGGAGCCCCCACTGTGGAAATTGAATTTCTCTCTGAACACAGGCATTCTCCTAGATCAAACATTTTGAGCAGACTAAACATCTCTGACAATAAGCCCAAAGTTTCATAGCAAAGCAATTTCACTTGGTAATTTGCTCGATACTAAATGCTTTTAGTTCTTCTAAGTTCATCTCTCACTAAATTATTTTCCCAGGACCATTCATTTTTAACATAATAAGGCTAGCGTGCCCGCACTATAATAGGACCTTTGCAAGGCGGTGCATATGTTACAATGCCTTATTTTCTGTCATGGAGATTTAATCAAATTCACTAAGTTGGAGGACTATAATAGAGATTTTCAATAATATATGTTAAAAGGGTTTTTATGTGATGTCTTGCAACTTGTGAATAAAATCAGAGGGAGTGTGTGTTTGGTACTTTCCACTAGATGATGAATTCACTGACCCAAGGGAGCCCAGATAGTTCCTCCTTCCCCAGATCCCTAAGTCCACATGGTCTGCATTGGTTTACTTGATGAAGTTTCCAAATAGATGTGCATCTTATCACAGGTAGAAATATACATCTTTCTTTGGATTCTCTAAACTCTAAAAAAGAATATGAAATAAGCATTGATTGCAAAAGGACTCCTTTAACCATCCCCCTTGCCATTTGCAACATCTGATCGATGCAGCGCTCTTGTTTGTTCTTATTTTGGGGGAAGCAGTATAATAATTCAATCGGGTTTAAAATGCCTATAATTTATTCCAAAGAGACTCACTTAATAATTAAGCTGATAGAAAATGGCCTGGCTCCCCCGTTTCAAACTGAAGTGGTATCTGTGCTCATTTTTCAGAGTGGCCTGTTAGCTTTATACACTTGATGCACCCACAGTTTTACCTCACAACATACATATTTTTGTTCTCTGCCTCTTGTTACTGTTTTTGTCTTATCCTATATCTTAAATGTTAAACTGATCCAAGGTAAAGAGGCACTTTTATCTTTAGGGAGCAGAGAGGAACGAGGAACTCTGGAGTGATCTAATGAAAACACTCAATACGTAAAGAGGGTGACAATCTCTTCTTGCCTATCTCCTTATTCTAGCCAAATTAAATTGCTCAAGCTATTTTCAACAGGACAGATCAGAAATTGTCAGTGTATTAAGCACAACATTTTTAAGTTTCGATGACACATGTGCACACAATTCCATTGATAAGTACATCTTGTTTTGACACCATTAGAATGACCTCCATCAAGACATCTGAAGCTCTCGCATCACCTTTTGTTCCTTACTAAAGTGCTTTAATACTGATTTTCCACTTATATGATCATGTAGAGAGTCACAGAATCATAGCAGACAATTCAATGTGCTGTTCTTTCACCCTTCCTTTGCCGTAATTTACTAAATACTTACCAGATTTGTACTCCATGCCAAGTGCCTTGCTCAGCTTACACCACATCAAAGCTGGGTTGTGACTACAAGTTCCCTGAGGGCAATGATTCTGCCTCATTCTAGTGATCTCTGAGCCACATCTGACTCTACCTAAGAAGTGAATTAAGCTCAGTGAACTCGGTTGTCTCTCTGTGCGTTGAGATAAATAATAATACATATATCCCCAAAACAAAGTAGAAAATAGATTGGAAATCACATATATCATTTAAAGCAATATGCAAAGCATAAAATGCTACTATAAATACTTACAACAGATCCAAAGACAGGGCTGTGGACTCATAAAACAGCAGATTATGATCAGAGTCACTGAAAAAAAATGTTCATTCCATTGAAAAATAAGAAATTAATCCCTAATACCAAAAAGTAGGCTGTTTTGAAGGGAGATACTCAAACCATGGCATTAAGTCCTTGATGGCAAACCCAATTAGACCACATTTTAATGGTGCGTTTTTGGTCATAGGAAACAATCCTTTTCTTCAATAAATTTAACATTTAGGAAAACAGTCAGATAAGACATTCATCCCAACCAACCCAAGATGGTGATCCTCATGCTTTTGTTCTCTCATTCAATCAGTATTTATTCAAGACCTAATATGTGCCAGAATCTGGTCTTGGCTCCAGAGAAACAGTAAAAATAGGACAAAGTCCATGCTTTCATGTGCTCAGACACAGAAAGTGAACAAGCAAACACATAAATAAGGAAAAGTAGCTGAGGCCAGGTGTGGTGGCTCACACCTGTAACCCCAGCACTTTGGGAGGCCGAGGTGGGCAGATCACTTGAGGTCAGGAGTTCAAAACCACCCTGGCCAATATGGTGAAACCCTGTGTCTACCAAAAGTACAAAAATTAGTTGGTTGTGGTGGTTCACGCCTGTAGTCTCAGCTACTTGGGAGGCTGAGGCAGGAGAATCACTTGAACCCGGGAAGTGCAGGTTGCAGTGAGCCAAGATCGCACCACTGCACTCCAGCCTGGGCAACAGGTTGAGGTCCCCTCTCAAAAAACAGTAGCTGAAAGTCACAGCTAATGGACATAAAGCTTATGGACTAGTGATGTAGCTGACAGTGCTCAAGGAAAGTTTAGATTGAATGATCAGAAAAGGCTTTACTGAGGAGGTAACATTAACCTGAAACCTACATGGTGAGAAGGAGTCAGGCATCCAAAGATCATGGTGAGAAGAGGGTGGGGAGTTTACACTAAGCAGAGGGTTAGCAAATGCCAAACCACTAGTGTGGCCAACAGATTGGCAGGCTGGAAGAAGGAAAAGAAGACCAGCTTGGTCAGAGCTTAGCAAATGAGCAACCAGTTGTGGAAGATGATGTTGAGGAAGTAGGAAGACACTGGATGAATTAGAGCCCCTTTGGTAAGCAGTTATTGTCAAATATGAGTACAAATGTAGTTTTGCTGGAATGATTCAGAACCAGAGTGGATAGCTCCATGGATGAGATAGAGCATTAGCCAGACTTCAGAATGATAAAATCTGTATATGTGAAGTCATTCATACTGCAGGCTTGTTGACTCTAAGCACGTCAGATATGTTTCAGAATCATGCTTGACTTTCAACCAAAGTAATCAGCCATTTTGTTTTCCAGTCCACTTTGCTGTTGACATGGGAAGATGCTTTTTCATACTCACACACAGAAAGTTATCAGGAGCTCCATGCCACTCACCTCTCCAGCAAGGAGGGGAGATACTTCCTGGAAGAAAGATGGTAACTGTAACAGAAAGTCTGTGGACTTCCAAATCAGATAGCCCTGCATTCAAATCCCAAGTGCTGCCCCTTGTAATGTGAACATGCCCGATTGACTCCAACTCCTGTCAGCCTTTGCATGCCTGTTTGTGAACCAGAGATAAAACTCTCCTAGCCAGGCACAGTGGCTCACGCCTGTAATTCCAGCACTTTGGGAGGCCGAAGTGGGTGGGTCACGAGGTCAAGAGTTTGAGGCCAGCCTGACTAACATGGCAAAATCCTGTCTCTACTAAAAAATATAAAAATTAGCTGGGCCTGGTGGCACGTGCCTGTAATTCCAGCTACTCAGGAGGCTGAGGCAGGAGAATCACTTGAACCCAGGAGGCCAAGGTTGTGGTGAGCAAACATCATGCCACTGCACTCCAACCTGGGTGACAGAGCAGGACTCCACCTAAAAAAAATATAATAATAAATAAATAAAAATAAATAAAAATAAGAAACCCTTTTCTATTAAGGTCAGCCTTCATCTATATTCCTTCACTTGGTTAACTCTTTCTCATCTTTTAAGACTGAGTCCAAAAAGCACCCCCTACCACTCTACCTACGCCCACAAATGAAGATCTCTCCCAGGCTGGGCTAAGTCTCCTTTCTAGGCTTATACATATTCTTGGGGTTATTGCTATGGGAGGGCATTGTAAGATCATTAACCAGTTGAATTTTTGATAGTAGTTAAGTGTCTTCTCTCTAGCTTGATACTTTCTGGCATAGAATAGGCACTGAAAACATATTTGCTCAACAGAATTGAACTGACTTATAAAATCTTGAAAGTACATACTTTCAAAAACTGTAATTTGTACCCAGATTGGTGGTCTAGCATAAGTCAGGAGTGAAAACACCATCATTTTGAATTGGCATCACAGATCTCATCATTTCTTTTGAATATTGTTATTTTAAGCATATGTCAGCATTTTAATTATAAGAAATTTAATGTACATGAATATTTGACAGTGCTTGATTTCATTAATAAAAAAAGCACTTAGGATTAAATTGTATAGCTTGTACTTTTATTTCTCTAGAATAGATTTATAGATAGCTGTTCTGGTTTTTCTATTGTTCAGAGTTTTTAATTCATTATGTCTGTGTGTGCAAAAAAAAAAAATCTGTAGTAAATATCTTGTTTGATTCTATCTCCTTAATTGCATGAGATAGTTCCTGCCTGAAACTCTAGGGATTTGTTGGAAAGAAGGCGGATCTTCAGCATCATTTAATGGATTTAATGTAGTGAGGGATTTCTCAGCCTGTGAAAAAACATTCTCAGCCTTAAAGCAGGTATGTGCTGCTCCTAAAACTAAGCAGCTGTGTGAGACCCCCAGTACAGCCCCATCCAAAGCACAAGAGGTCACCTATGTCTTTGTCCCGCAGAAAGGGACAAAAGAATGAATGACTTTGGCTAAGTGTGGGTCCCCGAAACTGGGACTGTAAACCTGAACTCCTAGCACTGCATTGCACAGTAGCTTGGTCATAGTAAAAGCTTGCCCAATATTTGTTTAAAAGAACAAAGTTCCAAAGCACCGGACAATGGGTTTCTTCAGGGCAGAGGCAGATGTACCTCCATTCCTCAATGCTGCCATTTCACTTCAGCAGGTGCCATGGTTTATTTTCATAAAACTGGACTCAGAAACATTGTATCTTCTATCTGCTAACATAACAATTCTACATAACAAATAATCACAAACCCCAGTGGCACACAATAATAAGCAATGAGTATTTTTCAGGGGTCTCCTGGCACTGGGCAGTTCTGGGCATGCAGCTGGGCTGGTTTCTCTCAGTTGGGCTTGGGCATAAATCTTTGCCCATCTGGAGGGTATAGGTCATGACCTGTCCTCGAGATGGTCTCAACTAGGACAGCATGGTTATATTTTGAGTGGTTTCTCTTGCTCCAGCAGGCTAACCTGGGCATGTTCGCCTGGCAATGGTAGGGAGAGGGAGAAAGAAAGTCTGAAAAGCCTAGACCTGAACTGGCCCATCTTCTCTTCTGCCATATTCTAAGGGCAAATCACAGGCTGGCCCAACATTTATCAAGGGAATGAGAAACAGACTCCACCTCATGGTGGGAGGAGATGAAAAGTCAAGTTGCAGAGGTCTGGAATCAAGAAGAGTGCAGCTCGAGGGCATTTTTGCAATCTGCCACAGTCAAAAAGAAAAGCTTAGTTTATATTTTCCCATCTCATCTTTCAAAGAAAGCAGGAAGGTTTGTGAAACATTTTAGAGAGTTTTCATACAAATGGATGAGAGAAATTCAGCATTAAGTATTGGCTATCTAGAAAATTCAAGATGTGAAATGAGAATGTACATTTTTTTTTAATATAACCAATGGAATGCATGTTTACCGTATCAAATTTGAAAATTCCTAAAAGGCACGAAAAATGAAAAGTCACCCAATTCCCAATTCTCAGAGATAATACTGCTAACATTTTTTTAAATCATGAAAATTTTCAAACGTGCAGAAAAGTACTCATGGGCGCTTTGCCCAGCTTTAACAGTTACGGAAAATTTGTCATTCTTGTTTCATTCTTCCTCTTCCCATTTTTTTTTTCTTATGTTGGAATATTCCAAAGCACGTCTCAGCTATTGTACCATTTTATTTACCTGGCATACTTCTTCAGTGTGCATTTCTAACAGCAAAGAGAAAATACACACACTCACAAACTCGCAGAATAGTGTCACAGTTACCAGTATTAACAACAATTCTTTAATATCACAGACCAGGTCGTTCACGCAATATAACTCCTGTTTGGTTTTCTCCATTGTCTTAAAAATATGTATACTTTTTCCAGTAGGTTTGTTTGAATTAAGTGTCAAGCAAAGTTCACACATTGAATTTGTATTATTATTATCTTGGCACAAACAATAATAATTTATTCTCAGGAAGCTTCAGATTGGCTGAAGTTTGGCTGATCAGGCTGGGCTCAGCAGTGACTCTGTTTGGGCTGACACTTGAGGTGATTCTGCTGCTCCCTGAAAGTCCACAGTCAGTTGTGGGTGGGTGGGGGCAGTGATCTAGAGAGGACATGTTTGAATCATCTAGATCTGAATGGAATAGAGCTCCAGAATCCATTCACAGAGTGGCGTTACAGAGAGAGAGATCATTTACCAGATCTCAGGTTTCTCTTCCTGAACAACTGATTGGGATGGTACCCACATGGCGAGGTGTTGTGAGGACAGGATGGCATAGGTGTGACAGTGCCCAGGACGTAGTAGCTGAGTCTTTCCTTTGTTTGAAGCAGGGTTCGGGAGACACTGGTTGGAGTTCTGGGTTTTCCAGTCCCTTTGTATCAACACACAGAGTGGTCCTTTGGTGGAATGTGGAGGGCCCATGAGGACCTCATTCCCTGCTTTGGTGATCTCATGGATGAGTCTGCTGGAGACTCTCCTATTTCCCCACCCGCACTCTCAGGCTGTTTTCCAGGTTTTGAGCCCCCAAAGGGTTGGATGCTGTGTCTAAAATGGCTTTTGTTCCTCAGAACAGAGCATATATTACACAGGGCAAGGTCCAAACTCAAGCTGACGCAAGGAACTTGCCCTGAAGGAACAGCTTTTGGGTGGCTCCCGAGACTTCCCCTTGCAGCCCGGATTTGCTCCCCTAACTGATGAGATGTGCCTGAGGAAGTTTGTGCATGAGCACAGTTTATGAGTCTAATGAGTAAAAGAAGGCAAAGGCACCTTCTGCCAGCTCCCTGCCTCCTGGCATCCTAAGGGTATAAACACCCACCCCCCGGCAGGCACGTAGGCACTGCCTCTCTGTCCATACCTTTGACAGTCCTGACGTTCTTTGTGGAATTGCCAAAGAATGTTGCTGTGCAATTAGTTCTGTTGGCAGGACCTGCGTCCCAGGCTTCTGTGCTTGCCTATTCTTGGCACCAAGGAACTTCCCCAGGTTAGAATGAAGCACCAGAAGCCCTGGATCACAAACATTTACCAAGCTGGGGAGGGGAGTGGATCCATGACTGGTAGATGGTTTGATCCTTCAGTGACAAAAACTGCACCACAGTATGGTAATCTCCTGCTTATCAAGGCATTGGAAAACTGAATTTCCTGTTGTATCTCATAATCTTCTTTAAGTAGACTCATAGGAGACTCAACTAATCTATTTATTTACTACAAAATGTATTGAGGATCCTTTTGCAAGATATAGGACTCAGATACCGAAACAATCCTTACCCCTGCAAGAGCCCCCGATCTGGTAGCAAGTAGTAGACGTGATCAATTTCTACAGAGTGCAATAACAAGGATGTGGGGGGTGGGGGTTGTGCATCTCTGCAAAAGTCCTTTGGGAACAGAGAAGTGGGACACCTAACCTAGAATGGAATACACAGAAGTGGCGTACCAATAGGAAGAGGAAAATCCTCACTTGAGTTTGAAGAATGAAGAAAAGTTATCCAAGCAAAGAATGGAGGGCACAGCAGGTCAGTTCAGACAGAGGGAAGTGCATGTATACAGACTTGGGGCCAAGCGAAAGTGATGCCATCCTTTCCTGAGAACTGTGAGGAGCATGAAGGGAGCATCAAGGGAGCATGAAGTGGGAAGGAAGTTTCAAATGATTACTCTGGGATGTAAGGTAAGGGTAGTCTAAGAACGACTTTCTTACTTTATATCAATTTTGAACCCTCCTGCTGTGGATAATGAGTCTATACAACAAAGAAAGAAATCCGATTTTCCATTTAAAGTGGATTTTCCCATTTAATAAGTGAGAAAATGGAAACTCATAGAGCTTAAGTGACTTCTAATGTCAAGTCGATATTAAGTGCAAAAGCCAGGATTTGAATATGGATTACCTCAAATGGGAAAGATTAGGTAGGCAGAACCTCAGACAAAAGATTAAATACAACAGAGTAACCACTGAGTGATGGAGGAAAGATCAAATTCATTCATCAGCAGTAAGATAGAAATTTAAACAATGAGCAACTATTTTAAGCCTATGAAATTAATGAGTAAAATGATAGGTTTCAATGGAACAAACATTCTCGTGCATTAGCGATGGCAATATACTAGGTGTCACCCTTCTGGAAAGCAATTTGGCGAACGTGTTAAAAGTCTTAAATATATGTATTCTTTGACTCTCAAGGAAATCATCTGAGATGAGAGAGACAAAAAGAGAAAATCACAATCTGTGCATAGAAGTCTCATGGCAATGTGATTTAGAGCATAAAGTTGGAAACGAAATATTTTTAAATTGAAGATAGTTTAAGAAAACTTTTTACATCTGAAAAATAAAATATTTTGCAGCTAACTTTGGTTGTGAAGAGTTTTAGTAAAATGATATGGCAGTAGACATGTATAATATAGGTGGCCAATGCAGGATATAAAATTAAATATAAAAGAAATTCCGAGTTGCCTTAGGGTGAGTTGGCACTGGCAATAAGACATTTAAAGTCATCTATTTGAAAACAGAGATAACAATTTCATAGTCAATAGTGGAATAAACTAAGTTTAGTTGGCAATTTATCTTGAAGAAATAAAAATATCATTATGAAAATAAATGTATTATGCATTACAGGTATATATTCATACACACATGTAGTTTATAATTATAAATCTGAATAAATTTTTAAGTGAGCAAAGAGTAAACATGGTGATTTGTTTTGCAATTATTTAATTATAGAATTGATTGATAGCATGATACAAGTTGTTTTTTTTTTTTTTTTTTTGAGATGGAGTCTCGCTCTGTTGCCCAGGCTGGAGTGCAGTGGCGCGATCTCGGCTCACTGCAAGCTCCGCCTCCCGGGTTCACGCCATTCTCCTGCCTCAGCCTCCCGAGTAGCTGGGACTACAGGCGCCCACAACCGCGCCCGGCTAATTTTTTGTATTTTTAGTAGAGACGGGGTTTCACCATGGTCTCGATCTCCTGACCTTGTGATCCGCCCGCCTCGGCCTCCCAAAGTGCTGGGATTACAGACGTGAGCCACCGCGCCCGGCCGCATGATACAAGTTTTATATGATATTTCACATTTGTAAACTGTTCACAAAGAAATTTTTTTTAACAAAAATATTCAAGATTTGTATTAATTTTCCCAAGAGTCTCTCAATTCTTTTTCATTCAAACCTTGTTCATTGGAAGCATGTGTTGTAATTTATTTAGCAGCTGTCTATGGAGTGCCTATTGTGAATCGGGCATTTTTCAATGACCTGGGGTGTAGGAGTAACAGCAACAGTAACAACAACAACAAACAGACCAAGTCCTCACCCTCACTAACATCCTAGAAGGGAAAGAAAGACATTCACTAATTGGATGAATAAATATTGCTAGAACATCTACATCTACTATGTTCCATAGCACACTGCTAGGTGCTTGGAATTCATCAGAGAACAAAAAAAGACAAAGATGTCAGCTGTCATGAAACATCCATTGTAACAGGGCCAAAGCATAAATAAATAGAATCTAATGTATGGTGACAACTACTCTGGAGAAAAATATCATATGGTAATGATGGCAGTGGCTGCAGGATGCAGCAGGGAGGCAGGGCTGGGGCTGCACACTCTATATAGCCAGTGGGAGCCCTGCCCCATCTGAGTTGGGGCAGAAGCTCCCTGGGTGCAGCTGCAGGCACCCCAACCACAGTGCAGACCTGGGATTCCTGCTCTAAGGAGCAGGAAAGAGCCCTACCCTCCTGGGCAGGGCTAAAGCCACCCAGACTGTGGCTGTGGATCGGAGCCTCCCTGTGCTCTTGGGGTAGGGGGCAGGATCTGCTCTCCTGAATGCAGCTGCAACTGCCCAACCTGCAGCTGCAGACCTGGGCCTCCAGCTTCATGGAGCAGGCAAGATCTCAGGACAAGCGGGAGCCCGCTCCTTCTGAGTTGGTGGTTTGGAGCTCCCAGGTGCAGTTGCAGCTGCTCTCCCAGGCACAGAACCCCAGTGTCTCTGCAGCCTACACCCTCGGGGGTCCCAGGAAGGACCCTCCCACCCATTCCTGCAGGCTCGGGGGTCTGCTCCTGCTGCCTGGCCTCTCTCCGCTCAGGGCACCTGCTCCAGTCTTGGAGCAGGGGTCGGGGCCGAGCCCCGAGGGCCATGAAGGGCAGCTGGAGGCAGATTGATTCTTGGGTGGAAGGGGGCTGGTCTCCAGTAAGGCCCCACCTTCAGATCAGGGAGGTCCTGCTGACTAGAGTGGGGACTCATGGTGCCTCTTCCAGGCCTGCCCATAGCCACCCATGGACCAGTTGCAAGCACTTCTTCTCCTCTGGGGTTCATAAAAGCCCCAGGCTTAGCCAGAGCACAGGAGAGGATGGCCAGAGGAGGAAGAGAGTAGAGAGACAATGGAATGACCAGCTGCAGAGAGGAACACTCTGCCGATAGCTGGAGATGATGGGACAACCAGCTACAGAGAGGAGTTACCTTCTCTGCTGAGAGCTGCAGAGACAACTGACTAGCAGAACGGAGACACCCTCTCCAGGGCCTCCTCTCTGCTGAGAACTGAACACTCCATGCATGACCTGTCTACAGAGAGGAGCTATCCACTGCAGGTCTCTTCTGAGCTGTTGCAGCTCTCAATATAGCTCATCTTTGTCTTGTTCACTTTTCACTTGTCTGCATACCTCATTCTTCTTGGATGCAAGACAAGGACTGGGCAAATGCACCGTGGTCACGGAGGTTTCCAGTCAGAAAATTGACATCCCACAGATCCTGTAACAGTAAGTCTGTAATGAGACTATTGACTTATCTTTCCTCCCAGATACTTATTAATCAGTGTCTTTAGATGTAATTTGAGCCATTCTTCCAACACTTGTGTCAACTTTATGAAATCCTACATCTTTCGCAAGACTTGCAAATTCGTTTTACAAATGATGTGAGTATTTTTTATTTTAATTGAGAAATTCAGAAATAATCTCTGGAGAGTCAGTAGAAGGTTGGCCAACAAGAAGGGGGACTGGCCATTGTCCAGCTCTTAAATAGAGAGGCATGTTTGAGTAATGTTATATTTTGATAAAATGTTGCAAATATGATATTGTAACATCAAAAATAAAAATAGTTAAACATTTTTATTTTAGTGATGGTTTTTCTTCTCCAGGGCACCTAGCAGGCATGGGAAATGATATTATGACTATCTCTACAGGATGTATGTAGGTGCAAGAATCCAAGCATGCCTGTGTAAATCCTTACTGTGTACCTCATGAATGGAAAGGCAGGAAAATCATACTCCAGGTATCTTTGGTTTCTTACCACAAATGCACCATATACATTTGAGATATCCATTGGTAAACAAATGACAGAAGTCTCATTATGCCCCCAGGGAAGCTCTCCAAAACCCATTGGCTTCCTTCAGGAAGTCTCAACATTAGTGAAGATAGGCTTTCTAACCTTCTTAAAGGAAATTTCAAAAAATGAAAAAGGACACTACTTCCAAAATATGATAATATGTAAGTTTTATCTTCAAAGGTATCCTGTTCAATTCATGGGGTGGAGGAGCAAATCCAAAGACCTCTTTTTCTTGGGATTTAAATGCTTCTAAACAGAACAGGTACATTTTCCACTCATCTTCCAGCTGGAGATTTGGAAGTTTCCATTTGGCATCAGAAGATTGTTTTGCAACACTCTATTACTTTTAAAGGTGTGTATTCCTCCTCTAGGGATTGAGAGTGGAAAAATTTATTATGTCTTAATTGGAATCATAAATTATTAAGGGAAATTAGAATAACCCCAAACTCCATCATTTTCGTATTTAAGTACACTGTAAAATTAACAATGCTTTATGTAACTGCAAGTATTTTTTTCTTTCTTTCTTTTCTTCTTTCTTTCCAACCAATAGTGGCAGGAAACAAACAGGGAATAACTTCATAAGACTGTCAAATGATAGGCAGCCTTTATTACTTCAGACATATTTTTAAAGTTTTAGGAAGTTTAGAAATGGCTGAATTGTGCACTGTAACTCTAAATGACAAAGGAGAAATGCCAACACAGCATTAGAGTAGAGGTTGGCAGAAGGAAAGAAAGATAAGAGCTTTGGGGAAGAGAAAAAGAGAGACAAGAGCTTTGGGGAGTAAGGAGAGTGGAATACTGCAAAGCCCATCAAACGAGCACTGAACGTGATTAACCAATTCTGTAGACAAGAAGACGATAACTTAGAAAAACAGCGTGGTTATGAGGATGCTGCTCCACTGCTCCAAATCATGCATGCTTCTCATTTTGTCTGACAGCAATATGCCTCTCATAGAATAAAAAAAAAAAAAAAAAAAAAAAAGGACAATTTTCGCATGATTTTCCCCTCCAGTGATCTCCAATATGCAGTGGCTGGACTTTTGCAGCCTCCGCTTCTACCTCCTGAAACCTGTATTTAATCATAGACTAAAGGTTACTCTCTTGGGAGGTCAATCATTAGACTAACGATTGCACGTGATAAGAATCAGTGCATATTTGCAGTAAAATATATGAAAAAATAAGTAAAATACATTAATATTTTATTAACAATCATTAAGATCTACTAGAATAGAGTATATTACACTAGCAATAAAAGGGATCGTAACATTATTGCAACAACAATAAAAACAATTGCACTCATACATTGCTGGATTTCTCCATGTTGCGCGTGGTGATAGTTACCTACTGAGCATTGTTTTTTATCCTAATAACAAACATGCAAGGGAGATGTTTGTTTTGGACAGCTCCCCTTTTTCTGTTTGCTCAGTGACTTTTAGATACTCTTGCTCTTTGGGGAGAAATGCCTGGCCTGCTGTGAGCTTGGTTTCTGAAGTACAACCCAGGATATTTCCTTCCTCTGCCTTCGCTACAGCCAGGGTGCAGACTTCGAACGTATTCCTGCAGACGTGCCCTGGGGTGCCAAGACAGGAAGCAAGCAATGTGTATAGAGCAGTGTCATACCCAGTGCACTTTGGCTGCTGGCTGACACTAGGCATCGGAGAAGGAAGCTGCTCTAAGGGTTGAGTGTCTGGTGCAAGAGTGGCCTCATAGTGAGAGAATCGGCTTCATGGTCCCCATAAGGCAAAGGCACCAGCAGCAGAGGCTGCAGTTGCTGTTTCCCGTCAGGCCAGTTCTGGAAACTTAACACAGAACCTAATTCTTTCAGACCTCCCAACAGTTCTGCAAGATACACAATAGCCTTTAATTTTTTAAAACTTGTGGTAAAATACATGTAACATAAAACTTAGCATGTTAACCATTTTTAAGTGTACAGTTCAGTAGTATTGAGGACATTCACCTCACTGTGCCATTATCACACCATCCATCTCCTGATCTCTTTTCTTTCCAAACCAAAACTCTGTCTCCATTAAACAACAACAACTCATTCCTCACTCCTCCCAATCCTGGCAACCACCATTTTCTCTTTATGAATTTGACTGCTCTATGTAACTCATGTAAGTGAAATCATGCCGTTTTTGCCATTGTACAAGTGGCTTATTTCATTAAACATAATGTACTTAAGGTTCAAGTGGTAGCGTGTGACAGGATGTCCCTCTCTTTTAATGCTGAATAATATTCCATTGTACGGATAGACCCCATTTTGCTTATCCATACATCCATCAATGGATACCTAGCTTACTTCCACCTTTTGGCTATTATGAATGGTGCTGCCATGTTTGACTGTTTGAAGGCACTTAGACTTCAGACATCCTCTTTTACTTTCAGAGGTCAGGCTTTTTGTTCTATATTGGCCTTCAACTGATTGTATGAGATCAACCTACTTGAGGGAGGGAGATCCTCTTTACTCTGTCTGCTAATTTAAATGTTAGAAACAGTTAGAAACACCTTCATCTCCGGACTCAAGCTAAACATCAGCTATTCCTGGGTCTCAAGACTAGTGATCACTGGGCAGGTAAACATCAGCTATTCCTGGGTCTCAAGACTAGTGATCACTGGTCAGGAGCTCCACCCTCAGCGTTCCTGGGTCTCCAGTTTGCCAGCTCACTCTGCAGATCTTGGGACTTGCCTACCTCCATGATCCTGAGAACCAGTTTCTTATAATGTCCCTCCCTCCGTCCCTCTCCCACTACTCCCTCCCACTCTCTCTTTCTATATATTCACACCCACTCACATTTGTATACGTATCTCCTACTGTTTCTGTTTCTCTGGAGAACTCTAATACAGCAGGCCCACTCTGCAGTTCAGTCATAGCCCTTTTCTTGGCCCATAAAGTCTTGAAGTGAAGACACAGTGAGGTAGAGGAACCAGAGGCAAAATAGCTAGAGAGTGTCTCCTTGCAGGATGGCATCGCCAAGGTTCTGGGAGGTAACTTTCCCAATACACCTGCTTTGGTGTGTTCGTTTGCTAGTGTTGCTTAACCAAGTACTACAAACTAGAGAGTTTAAACAATGTAAATGTATTGTCTTACAGTTCTAGAGACTGGGGCTCCGTGATTAAGGTATCCAGTGGGTTGGTTCCTTCTGCAGCTGTGAGGGAGAACCTGTTCCCTGCCTCTCTCCTGGCTTCTGGTGGTTGCTGGTGAGATGGTTTGGCTGTGTCCCCACCCAAATCTCATCCTGAATTGTAGCTCTGGTGATATGGTTTGGCTGTGTCCCCACCCAAATCTCATCCTGAATTGTAGCTCTCACAATTCCCACATGGAGGCCCCCTGTGGAAGGTAATCGAATCATGAGGGTGGGTCTTTCCCATGCTGTTTTCCTGATAGTGAATAAACCTCATGAGATCTGATGGCTTTGTAAAGGAGAGTTCCCCTGCACAAGCTCTCTCTTGCCTGCTGCGATGTAAGATGTCCCCTGGTCTTCCACCATGATGGTGAGGCCTCCCCAGTCTTGTGGAGTTGTGAGTCAATTAAGCCTTTTTCTTTTATAAATTACCCAGTCTCAGGTATGTCTTTATTAGCAGCATGAGAAGACACTAGTACAGCTGGCAATCTTTGTCCTTCCTTGGTTTGTCACAGCATCACCTGATCTCTGCCTTCATCTCCATATGGTGTTCTCTCTGTTTCCAAATTTCCCCGTTTTATAAAGACACCAGAGGCAAATTGGATGAGGGCCTCACCTTACTCCAGTATAATTCATCTGAACTAATTACATCTGTAGCCACCCTTTTTCCGAATATGATAATAATCCGAGGGGCTCTGGGTGAGGACTGCATGAATGTTTTTGGAAAGCACACAATTCAACCCGTCACACCTTGGTTAGTGTTATTTGTTTATGAGTGTGTGCCACTTACACTATCTGGGCAAACACACACACACACACACACACACATTTGCACTTAGGGAGTCATCTCTCAAGAACCAATCACAGACATGACCTCTGCAAGGCTCAGAGGTAATACAAACTCTTCTCCCCATTCCCTCTCCTGGCCTGGGGGGTTGATGCAATGCTGCTCATGAATTATTGATAGACCCCCAAGCTTGCCAAGCTTGTTGACGGTGTGTGTGTGTGTGTGTGTGTGTGTGTGTGTGTGTGTGTTTCAGACAAAGAGAGAAGGGAACAGACAAAAGGCATGAGCAAGGAGGGCACCTCTCATTGCTAGGGATTCTTTTATTAAGAACATTTTCTGCCTGCTTTCCAGGGGTGCCCTTTGACAGTGGCTGTGGAGCAGTGGAGGATGGGGAGTGGCTTTTGAACTCCAGTGGATAAATAAAGAACGAAATAGTGTCCAGGCCCTTGGTAACCTGCTTTCAAAGTCCGGCTCAGCAGTGTCCTTCCTGCCTCCTCTCTCGGCCCTACATCACCTAGACACAGCTCTGTGGCCCCACGTTGTCATATTCATCTCTTGCTCCCCGCGACTCCCCACCTACTTTCCCCTTAATGCTCGCAGGTCCTCCTGGAAGACTCAACCACTTACAGTTGTTGAGTGATTAAATATTTATAATCAGGGCAATGAGTGAGGTGTTGAATAATAAATGCTTCGGTTGAAGCGGCCTTAGATAATTTCTGCAGATTTCTTCATCCATGGCCCCTTTGATTCCAAAGCAAAAAAAAATATATATATATATATATATATATATGTATTGTATATATATGTTAACTTTTTGGGGGGTACAGCCATGACAGTTGATAGGCCTTTATCATGGTTTGGTTCATGAACCACTGCCCTGCCATGGGTCTCATTATGCTATCAACTCCCCCAACTCCACAGCCATGCAGACAGCACATGGTGAGGTGGATCCTCCCTTGTTTATTTCTGAACACTCAAACAAATGTACTTTTTGAAAAAACTTCAAATCCCTGGACCACAAATGCACTATAGACATTTCTGAATATGGAAGAAAGTTTTTTAAGCTCTCTACCAACAGAGATAGTACTTTCTTTTCACCGACATGCAGCAAGAATTTCCTCTAACATTTTATACACTATTGCATCTGATTCTCACCACAACCCTATGTGGAAGATACTGGTATTATTCTGATTTTTGTAGTTGAGGAAGCCAAAAAAAAAAAAAAAAAGACAATAATAATCTGTTTGGGGTGCAGAGCTGGTAGACCTTGGAGTGTGCATCAGGACCCTGGATTTCACAGCTCACTCCTCGTCTATGCCAGGCAGCATTCCAGGAACAAGGGATGGAGGGATACAGAGGTGGGTCAGAAATAGTCCTTGCTCTGATGGAAAGTTCAGAGCAGGAAGGAAGAGATGTTCAAGATCTCAGCAAAAAAGATTGTCATAGAATGAATGTTTGTGTGACCCTCAGATTCATGTTGAGCCCTAATCCACAGTGGGATGCTATTTGGAGATGGGGGCCTTTGAGAAGTGATTAGGTCATGAGAGTGGAGTCCTTATAAATGGGATGAGTGCCCTTATGAAGGAAGATCCAGAAATGTCCCTCACCCCGTACACCATGTAAAGACACAGTCAGAAGACATCTATGAGCTAGGAAGCAGGTTCATACAAGACACCAAATCTGCTGGTGTCTTGATGTTGGACTTCTCAGCCTCCACAGCCGTGAGCAATACATTCCTGTGTTGTATATAGGCCACCTAATGTATGCCAATATAGAATCAGCCAGAATGGACTAAGATAGAATTAGTCCTGGGAATATTATACTGTTGAAACAAAAACCTAAAATTGTGGAAGTAGCTTTGAAACTAGGTGATAATTAGAGGCTAGAAGAGTTTTGAGGTGCATACTAGGAAAAGTTTACATTGCCATAAATGGACCTTCAAAGGTGATGCTGGTGAGATATAAGGAAAAGGAGAAGAGAGTTACAAAGAAAGTCTCAATCTTAGAGAATATCCAAGTAGTCCTGAACAGAATATTGGTAGAACTACAGATAGTACAAGCCATCCTGATAAAGTCTCCAGTAGAAATGAGAAACATGTTATTGGACAATGTAGGAAAATAATAATTCTTATAAAGTGGCAAATAACTTGGCTGAATTGTGTTTGTATTCAAGTGCTTTTTGAAAGGTAGAACTTAGGAATAATGAAATTGGATATTTGATGAAAGAAATTTCTTTTTTTTTTCCATTTTTATTTTAACTTCAGGGGTGCATGTGGAGGATGTGCAGGTTTGTTATGTAGATAAATGTGTGCCATGGTGGTTTGCTGCGCAGATCATGAAGGATGAAATTTCTAAACAAAGTGTTGAAGAAATTGCCTTGTTTCTCCTGATAATTTACAGTAAAAATATGAGAAGAGAGAAATGATTTAAATGAATTGTTAACCAAAAGGGAAGCAGAACTCAAAGATTTGAAAAATTTTCAGACTGTGTATTGGAAAAATGAGAAAGTCTATTCAGGAGAGAACTTTCTGGGGTAGCCAAGGTACCTGTGATAAGGAGATTAGTCAGTTATCTCCTTATCTTCTTGAGTCAGAAGCTATTGTTGAAGACTATGGAAGAAAGACCCTGAAGGCCGTTCAGAAACCATCAGGGCGGCCCTCCATCACAGGCCCAGAATGTAAAGGCCCTGGAGGCAGAACAGTTTTGAAGAAGGGGCTGCTGGTGTCTGTGCGGTCTCAGGGTACACTACCCTGCACTGTTCCTCAGCCACCTCAGGTGCAACACTGATGGATCCCTGTGTGGCTCTGTAGGGCCCTGGTAAGGTGTGAGCTGTGTTCAGCAAAGTCATGGGGGAACAGCTGCCTCCACTAGATTTCAATGTGGGGCCTCCCGCAGAGCTGCAGGCTCAGAATTCCAGCCCTGAAGAGCCTCAGGGCCAGGCAGTAAATGGCTGCTGGGTGGGCCCAAGGCACAGAACACATGTGGGGCTGATGCCACCCAAAACTATGGGTCAGGGCCAGCTGGAACCTTGGGGACCCAGCCCCAGCCTGGAAAAGCTGTGGGGGCAGGACCACCATCCCAATGGGCCCAGAAGAAGAGGCCTCTGCTCCAGGAAACCTGGAAGGCAGAGCATTCAGTTAAAGAGGGTTACTTTCAAGCCTTAAGATTTCATGGACTATACTTTATTGGGTTTTGACTTGCTTTGTTATAGCTATAGCAGCTAGATGGACTAAGACAAGGGTGAACTACCACAATGAAGGTAAATAGAAGAAAAATGTCTGAACACAAGAATAAGTGGCCAGCTTTGCATGGATGGGTCTGGGCAGGTTTTACAGGGCAAGAGACGTGAGCTGGAACTAAAGTTGTGAAGAAGTTTGCCTGAGGATGAGCTTGGGGATGAGCCAACTCTTGTATTTTCTGAGTGGTTCCAACCTGTCCATTTGAAATTCTTTCCGAGGGAACAGGATCAAGAATGTTGCAGTCAAACCATCTTTTCCTTTTTGGAATAGCATTGTAGTATTGTACTCTAAAAGCACAGAATCTGAAGGTATTTGAAGGTAATGTATGCATGTTCATATTGACTAAAAGAAAACTTTCATTATCCAACCTAGACAGTGATATTATCAGAAATCACATTTCTTTTTTCAAGTTAAAAGCATTCTCCTTACAGAAAAGAAAACTGGGGACAGACACCTCATCTCCTCTGTAATGCAAAAGGATAATTATATTGATGACAAGGGCCAGATACTTAGATAAATACATATATTTGCATGTTTGTTTTTTGTATCTATTCTGATTGAAAATAAGTCACTTTGTTTCACAGCATGTAAAAATAGAAGAATCAGGTTTCCTCAGGTCCGTAAATGGGACCATTACCTATTGTATGCCATCCAATAGATTATGGTCACATTTATGGACCTTCTATCAGATGTTCAACAACGTCATGTTCTTCTCTTTTTCCTTGTACCAAGGACATTGGTACATGTTTGGGGCAGCTCAAATGTTATCTTGGGTAATTGATGGGGGACAACCTACAGTAATACAGAGTTCTATTTCCTAAATGTTTTACTTATTTGGGGGGCTAGAAAGTTATTGCTTTTGGCATTAAAAAAAAGAAACATCTTTTCCAGCTCCCTTGAGGAAGGACATTGAAAACTTACATTCTTGAGTGTCACAGAAGCAATTTCTAAGCAGAAGGGTATCATAAATTTACATGCAAATTGTACTTATTGAAAGTCTCTGCATGCAAGTCACATTCTCAGAAGTATCTCTATCCTTTATAGCATTTACTTTCTCTATAAAATTTTCCAGGTGAGAAATTTTAATCTCAGAAGAAGTTAAGTGACAAGCCCAAGGTCACAAAGATGGAAATGGTTACGTCAAGATTAAACCTCAGGCTCCTGAATCCAACTTTTATTCCTAATTCTAACTAAGATCCTCCTTATACCTATTATGTATTTATGTTAACACAAGACATAATAGTGTTAATAAACACTCAAATACATTTATTTTTATAGTAAATTTTATAGAAATTTCTGTTTCTCTAGAGCTGTATTTTCCTAAGCTTATTTTTTTTTTTTAGAATATTAGTTTCATGATGAATTCACAGAAGAAGAGTTCACTCAAACAAGTTTGGAAAATGGCAGCTTAAACAAAGTTAAGCCAATTTCTTTGTTGTTGGCAATCAGGGAGGTTTTTTTATATATATATACACTTTATGTTCTAGGGTACATGTGCACAACATGCAGGTTTGTTACATATGTATACATGTGCCATGTTGGTGTGCTGTACCCATTAACTCATCATTCACATAGGTATATCTCCTAATACTATCCCTCCCCACTTCCCCAACCTCACAACAGGCCCCGGTGTGTGATGTTCCCCTTCCTGTGTCCAAGTATTCTCATTGTTCGATTCCCACCTATGAGTGAGAACATGCAGTGTTTGGTTTTTTGTCCTTGGGATAGTTTGCTGAGAATGATGGTTTCCAGCTTCATCCATGTCCCTACAAAGGACACGAACTTATCCTTTTTTTATGTCTGCATAGTATTCCATGGTGTATATGTGTGACATTTTCTTAGTCCAGTCTATCATTGATGGACATTTGGGTTGGTTCCAAGTCTTTGCTATTGTGAATAGGGCCACAATAAACACATGTGTGCGTGTGTCTTTATAGCAGCATGATTTATAATCCTTTGGGTATATACCCAGTAATTGGATGGCTGGGTCAAATGGTAATTTTAGTTATAGATCCTTGAGGAATCACCACACTGTCTTCCACAATGGTTGAACTAGTTTACAGTCCCACCAACAGTGTAAGAGTGCTCCTATTTCTCCACATCTTCTCCAGCACCTGTTGTTTCCTGACTTTTTAATGATCGCCATTCTAACTGGTGTGAGATGGTATCTCATTGTGGTTTTGATTTGCAATTCTCTGATGGCCAGTGATGATGAGCATTTTTTCATGTGTCTGTTGGCTGAATAAGTATCTTCTTTTGAGAAGTGTCTGTTCATATCCTTTGCCCACTTTTTGATGGGATTGTTTGTTTTTTTCTTGTAAATTTGTTTGAGTTCTTTGTAGATTCTGGATATTAGCCCTTTGTCAGATGAGTCAGATTGCAAAAATTTTCTCCCATTCTGTAGGTTGCCTGTTCACTCTGATGGTAGTTTCTTTTGCTGTGCAGAAGCTCTTTAGTTTAATTAAATCCCATTTGTCAATTTTGGCTTTTGTTGCCATTGCTTTTGGTGTTTTAGACATGAAGTCCTTGCCCATGCCTATGTCATTCAGGGAGTTTTAAATATACTAAGGCTCATTGTGAACTTCCAAACACATTGTCAGTGTTAAATTTGTTTAACAAATGTATATTGTGTGCTGGACAGTGATAGAGGCAGTCTATCACTGGCAACACACCCCCGCCCAGAAAAGTTTCTAACAGGACAGAGCATTGAACAAGCAATTACATGTCAGCCCACTTCTGATTTCTGCTCCAATTGCTTTTTAATTCTGCTTCCTCCATGAATTTCTGTCCCAGAACATCTATGGCTGCTAAGGTTAATTTTTTTTACAGTTATTGAGATTTTAGCTTTTAGGAGGCCATGTGGCCACTTCTTAAACCTATTCAGCCCCTAAGTACCAATCACAGAGCTAATAAAGAGTAGATTATGCATTAAATGTATTAGGTGGCAGTTGAGAATCATGGTTAAAAGCATAGATTTCAATACTGGCCTGCCTCTTGCTAGCTGGATTAAGCACATTATTTAACTTATTTGAGCTTCAGTTCCTGTCCCTATAAACTGTGGATAAAAACCCACCTTTATAGGGTTGCTGGGAAGTGGGAAGTCAGCAGGTACCTGCTCTGCAGTGAGCAGAGGTCTCCTTCATGAGGTCTTCTCAACCTCTCCGCATAAAATGGAGACCCTCCTCACTCCCCACTCCCAATGCTTCTTAAAAAAAAAATTACAGCCTTTATCACTTTCTAACATCCTATATGATTTATTTATTTACCGTATCTATTGCTTGTTGTCTGTATCCCTCATTAGCATGTTAGCTCTAGCAGGCAGAGGCCTCTGTCTGTTTGTTCACCAATGTATCCCATGGGACAAGACAAGAGCTGGGTGTGTAAGAGGTGCTCAAAAACATGTGCTGCCTTCACCTGTACAAAGTATAATTCTTCACCTAACAGTGAACCATTGCCATACAGAGCCATTGTGCTGGGGAGATGGGAAGAGCACAAAAAGGCCAGAGTAGAGAAGATCTGTGAGTACCTGTGTCCAAGGCCCTTAAGAACCTCACATAAATGGGGACTGATCATACACCCCTGTCCCTATACTATAAGATAGATATGACTGGGCTTACACTGAGGTTGAGAAAACTGAGACTCAGAGGGAAAGATTAAATAACACGCCTGAGTCAATAACACGAGTCCTAACCCAGGTCCTGGACTTGAGAAGCCATACCACGTCATGCTGTCCCGAGTGCTGATAAATGGTGAGTGGATGGAGAAGAGGAGGAGCATGAGGAACAAAGAGTGACAAAAGACCCACCCATGTGGTTGTGAGAAAAGGCTTTAAAAACAGCACAAGGTTGTCACTGATGATGCCTTCTTTTATCTGGATTTCTTGTCACACAGGCTCTTGGTATTTGGCTGTGTTAGTCAACCTGTAGGAGACAATAAACCTAAGGCATCATACTTGGAAAATCAATACACAGGTCATAGCTGTAGCTTGCCAGAGAAGAGCCCTTCTTTTCAAGCACAGTTTGTCAGCTACACAGTGGTATTTCTAAAGCCTTGTTCTTGCCCCCGGGTGCCCAGAGAAATAGCCCACACTCCCAGCTCACAGCAAGGCAAGGGGCATGGTGCTGAAGGGCTCTGTATAACCACTGTCTCTGTTTAATCCTCTTCCCAACAAAGGAAAGAGAGTAATTTTCAAGACACTGAAGGCTGCAGAGATTTATCATCAGTTGCCAAACCTTGCTGATAAGTTCAAGACATCCTGATCCTAACGGAGACCACCGCAGAGCATTAAGCAGGAAGCCCAGGACGGTAGGATGAGGGCAGGGCAGGAGCCGGCACCAGGTAAAGATGAAAAATGCCTCTCTGGGAGATTAATCCTTCCTGTAGTCCACTGGTAAAGTAATAAAAGGTTTATGATTCATTTCTTTCTTGATAATGGAGGAGACAATTAAGTAATTACTGGACTTATGGTATTTGTTGTGTTAACTCAACCAATAAAGTATCTAGCCAAATTGTGCTTTGAAGTACAATGAATGCTTAAAAATAATACAATGAATGCTTAAAAAAAGAAATCATTTGCACCATGCATCATCTACATTTACAGGCAGGCGGAGGGTTAGACAATGACCATCTGAGACCTAAAAATGGTGTTTTTCATTACTAGTTTCCCCATTTCATTCTTCTAAAGTTAAGTCAAAGAAGTAGGATCCAGCACCTAATACCACAACTTTCCCTTAATTCGCTTTCTCAGAAACACGTTTTCTCGGCTCCATTGCACCATGGATGGCCCTTGTAGGCCCTCAGGACCTTGGATTTTACATGTACTTGTGTGACTGATTGACATGTCTCCTGCCTTCTGCCAGTTGTCCCTTCCTGTCTCCCTGCACCAAACTGAGTACAAGGCATGTTACTGCTCAGGGAATGTTTGTTGAATAAAATGGATGTTTTAAAAAGACCCAGCAAACAAGGATTTCTCCCGCTATCATCAGAAATGTTTAAATTCAATGAGTATGACAATAGGTGTATAATTTAGAGAAAAATCTTAAATTTCTAACAATAGAATTATTTAGACAGATCTCAGTGACTATCACGCAACATTAATAAATGCAACATATGAATGCTGTAGAAATATAGTCAAATTCTTACAAATGACATAAACTAATTAACGTAGATAATAAAAGTATATACTTGGAATAAGTATGCATGTGAATTTAAACCTAATGCCCAGCCCACGTCTTGCAACATAGTAGATGCTTAATAAATATTTGTGGGACAAATTTAAAAAGTACAGGAAAATGAAAATTAGTATTAAGAGGAGAGAACACATGTGCATATGAGTTTAACTAATATTTATATTGTTGCAAAGACAAGTGCATTAAAAATAAAATGCTTAAGCTGGGTGCAGTGGCTCACACCTGTAATCCCAGCACTTTGAGAGGCTGAGGCAGGAGGATTACTTGAGCCCAGGAGTTCGACAGCAGGCTGGGCAACATAGCCAAATCCCATCTCTACAAAAAATACCAAAAAAATTTAGCCTGGCATAGTGGTGTGGTACCAGCTGCTTGGGAGGCTGAGGTAGGAAATCTTTAAAACCCAAGAGGCAGAGGTTGTGGTGAGTCGTTATGGTGACACTGAACTCCAGCCTGGGAGACAGAGTCAGACCCTGTCTCAAAAAATAAAATAAAACAAAATGCTTAAGTGATTGGCACTTCAGTTGGGTATTTCATTATGGGTATCCCATTTTTATTTATACTATAGTTAAGTACATTATTTGTCTAAAAGGAGTAATAATTCTCAATCCATTTTGGTCAAACTTTATTGAAAGACTCTAAACATTTCCATAAAGAAGGGTGTGATCTAGAAGTAGAATATTTTCATTTCACATGAGAATCACCACCTATACAATGTCATAACAGAAATGCCCTTTCTTCATTTAAATGGCAAAGCAAATCATCAACACAATCTATAAATGCCATTTAAAAATATTTTTGAAACATTAATAAGATCACTTTATTGGGTGCTCTTACTTGAGAAGGTTAACTTAAATAAGTTGGTGGGAGGAAACAGAAAATTCTTGTTGCTGCTTGCTGTGTTCTTTGGTACTCATGATTTAATAGTTTAGTCATTGCACTGTCCCTGTGTTCAGTAGGCTTTTTTTTTTTTTTTTTTTTTTTTCGGACAAAGTTTCACTCTTATTGCCCAGGCTGCAGTGCAGTGGCACAATCTCAGCCCACTGCAACCTCCGCCTCGCAGGTTTAAGCTATTCTCCTGCCTCAGCCTCCCAGGTACTGGAATTAGAGGTGTGCATCACTACACTCAGCTAATTTTTGAATTTTTAGTAGAGATAGGGTTTCACCATGTTGGCCAGGCTGGTCTTGATCTCAGGTGATCCACCTGCCTCAACCTTCCAAAGTGCTGGTATTACAGGTGTAAGCCACCATGCCTGGCCAGGAGTAGGGCTTCTTAACACGACATCATTTCTCATTTTATTTCCAGTGCTGCAGCATAGTGGGCCTTGAGAGTCCCGAGTTTTAATAAGCATAAACTCACACCTAAATTTCAGGCCCCTCCCTCAAGACCCAAGCGATAAACATAAACTGGACTTAGAGTCCAGTAACTTTCTCAAGGTCAAACAGTCTTGATGATACCCTTTGGGCACATACATTTTTGCCTTCATTGAATTGGAGAGTCTAGATTTTTCAGAAAGACCAAAGTTCCATGGTTGGAGCACGGTCTGGTTTTTTTTTTTTTTTTTTTTTTTTTTAAGATGGAGTCTTGCTTTGTCACCCAGGCTAGAGTGTAGTGGCGCGATCTCGGCTCACTGCAACCTCCGCCTCCTGGGTTCATGCCATTCTCCTGCCTCGGCCTCCTGAGTAGCTGGGACTACAGGCACCCGCCACCGTGCCCAGCTAATTTTTTTGTATTTTCAGTGGAGACGGGGTTTCATCGTGTTAGCCAGAATGATCTGGATCTCCTGACCTCGTGATCCGCCCACCTTGGCCTCCCAAAGTGCTGGGATTACAGGCATGAGCCACCGAGCCTGGCCAGAGCACTGTCTGTTTTAAAGTAAAAATGTTGACTATTATTTTTAAAAACTCGTGAGAACAGAACCAAGAGAAATGAACAAGTTGAGCTGATTTACTGAATGTCGAACTGCCCCAAGAGTAGGGTGATATATTCCCCACTCTGACTTACATGGCTTAAAATTGCTGGAGAGCTGGTTAAACGATCAACTTCCACCCGCCTTGGCTCAGGTCCTCTGAGGCCACCAACTTGGCTGTTAAAGTCATTATGAACTAACTGTGACCTGTAGGCTAATTCATATTGAGCAACAATAGAGAAGCACATTAAAAAATGTGTCTGTCATAAAGCTAGAGTCTGTTCAGAATCAACACATCCATAAAATGTTGATCTCTTAGTATTTTGTTGTTCCAAAGTGGATCTTAGAAAGTAGCACTGGACTTGAGTTCAAAAGACATTACTTAATCATAGTCATGTGGCTTTGGGGTCAATTCCTTTGAGTCTATACATCTCAGTTTAGTCATCATTAAATGAAGATAATAATGGCATCTACCCTGTCTATAGCTTAAGTGAGGACTATACAATTTTTACTACTAAAAATCGATCATTTCCGTAAGTTAAAGCTCATTGGTAGGAGCTGGAATTTTAAATCTAATTTTCAAGGAAGAAACAAAGAAGTTCAAACTTGAGCACCAGTTCAGCCAGTGAAAAATAGAAAGCAAAGTAATCAAGTGGTATTACCTCAAACCAAAAAGCTTCTGCCAGAAAAAAAAAAATTAACCAAATAAAAAGACAACCTATGGGTTGGTAGAAAATACTTATGAACCATATATCTAATAAGGGGTTAATAACATAAATATATAAGGAACTCACACAAATCAATTATTTATTAAAAAATAAATAACCTAATTTTAAAAATGGGCAAAGGACCTGAATAGACATTTCTCCAAAGAAGGCACAGAAATGGCCAACAGATAGATGAAAAGGTGCTCAGAATCACTATCATCAGGGAAATGCAAATTAAAACCACAGTGAAACATCACCTCACACCTGTCAGGATGGTCATTATCAAAAAGACAAACAAGTGACAGTGAGGGTGTGGAGAGAAGGGAATCCTTGGACAATGGGTAGGAATGTATATTAGTGCAGCCACTGTGGAAAATAGTGTAGAGGTTCTTAAATAAAATAAATAGAACTACCATATGATGTAGCAAATCCCCATTAAAATATGAATGGATATAGAAATTGTGATATATATATAAGTTAATATATGGAACATATATACAATATTCCATTGTGTATATATGTGTTTATATGTGTGTGTATATGCATGTGTGTATGTACGTATATTTTAAAAAGGGGGCGATCCTGCCATTTGCAACAACATGGATGAACCTGGAGGACACTATGCCAAGTGAAATAAGCCAGATGCAGAAAGAGAAACACTGTATGATGTCACTTGCATGTGGAACCTAAAAATAATTAAATGGAATACTTAGAAAGGCAGTTACCAGGGGTGGTGAGGAGGCAGAAAATATAGGTCAAAGAGTACAAAGTTGCAGCTTTATAGGAATAAATAAACCTGGAGATCTAATGTACAACATGAAGACTAGAGTTAATAAGATTTTATTGTATACTGGAAATTTCCCAAAAGAGCAGATTTTAAATGAAAGAAAGAAAGAAGAGAAAAAGAGAGAGGGAGGGAGGGAGTGAGGAAGGGAAAGAAAGAGAGAAAGAGAAGGAGAGAAAGAAAGAAGGAAGGAAGGAAGGAAGGAAGGAAGAAAGAAAGAAAGAAAGAAAGAAAGAAAGAAAGAAAGAAAGAAAGAAAGAAAGAAAGAAAGAAAGAAAGAAAGAAAGGAAGGAAGGAAGGAAGGAAGGAAGGAAGGAAGGAAGGAAGGAAGGAAGGAAGGAAGGAAGGAAGGAAAGAAAAGGAAAGAAAGAAAGAAAGAAAGAAAGAAAGAAAGAAAGAAAGAAAGAAAGAAAGAAAGAAAGGAGGGAGGGAGGGAAGGAGGGAGGGAGGGAGGGAAAGAGGAAGGAAGGAAGGAAAAGAAAGAAAGGGACAAGGAAGGGAAGGGAAAGGAGACTATATAAGATAATGGGTATGTTAATTTGCTTGACTGAAGTAATCACTGTGTATGTGTGTATTAAACATCATGTTGTACATCTTAAATATATACTATAAAAAGAAAGAGGAAAGAAAAAAAAAGGAAAACATTGAGTTATTTGCATAGCAATTCCAATAATGTTGCTTGGCTGTGCATGGCTAAAGTAAATATTTGGTGTTTCATCAACCTTCAGTCACCCACCTGGGCCAATGGGATAGTCCCAGAATAAGGAAGAGTAAAGAATGGACTTGGCAGTTACAGCTGAGACATCAAGAAAAATGGGCACGGAGGGGATCAAAATTTGGTGCTTCCTCTTGAGCAAATGTCCAAACTTACTTTAGTTCTTGCAACAATGTTGAGGTAGCTGTGACAAGATAGTGAACCTGATGGATTTTGTTAGGCTTTCCAAAGTCACTCATCTAGCAAATGTGCAAAATGCATTTGACCCATATCTCTTTGCCTTAAAACTTGTTGTCCTTCTCTTCCAGCCCAAGAGTGAACTCCTGAATGCATTTCAGTTGCCTGTCACTGTGAGGCAATCTTTGTGTTTCTGTGTCATGGAGCTCCTAGTGGTGCCATGGGCTTCTAGACCCCTCTAACCTGATGAACTCCAGCATGGCTCAATTACCTGCTTCTCAGCTGGGGTCATGCTCAGTCACAGCCTAATACGAATGTCTCAAACCCTCATTTGACCATAACAGAGGACGTGAAGTTTTTTTTGAGTTGTTTTAAATGAAAGTCATTTTGTAGTAGTGAAAACCATGACAACCTGGGCTTTGGAGCCCTTGGTTTGAATCCTGCTTTACCCTTTTCCATGATTCTTTTCCTGGCCAACTAATTCAGTCCCCTTCTCATCATGAACTTCAACTGGCCCCTCTAAAATAATTATTAAAAAGCATAGTAAGTGATTTGAATATTCCTGGCACATAAAAGGTGCTCAAAAAGTACTATAAAAATCTGTTGTTTATCTAATATTAGGAGTGACTTTAGGCATAGGCTAGAAAATCTTTACTTTTCTGCAGCCTCCGAGGCCTGATTGGAAATGAAATACTTTTTTTTTTTTTTGCTTAAGAATCCTTATAGAGTTAACACCTAACTGTGTCTTTAATATTGTTCAGTTGAAGAATCACAGCACAAAATGTGTCGGTGACTTTACAAAGTGTCTTTTCCCAAATCATCTGAAACAGAAGTGGATTAGCACGGGGCAACTGATACTGCCAAGTGCTCTGGCTGAATTGAGCCCTGCAGAACATGAAGCCCTGGGGGCTGAGAAATCTCCTCTAGACTAGCCATGTTTGTCCCCTGCCCTTAGGGTCAACTGGTGGTAATGTTTAATGCTGTCTGACCCCAGACTCCCAAACAATCCCTTTTATTTTGCTGACATGCATATGATTCCCAGGAAATTACAGTAAAGACTAGAAAAGTTGCAAAGGGAGAAAAGTTAAAAGCCAGGTTTTTTTTCTCCTTTGAAATTTTTATGTGCTGAAATGCAAAATTCACTGTCAAAAAAGTAACACTTTTACAGGGCCTCCGGCATCAGAACATCCTAAAAATAGTCCAGGAACAGGTAAGTGTGAACGCCGTGCCAGGAGGCCTCTAGCGCCTTTTAGCAGAAATCTGCACATCTATTCTCAATGCTCACAAACACTCCCCACCCACTGGGAGGAGGCCCGGGTTGGCTTTGCTCTCATTCAGTGTTGGAGACCAGCTGATCCCGAATCACACAGTATCCTGGTGGAGGCCATGGAAATGGGCTCCAGGAAGCCTCGTGTCAAGCCATCCCTTCTGACTAGGTACAAATAACTTTCTCCCCTCAGCCTCACATGTAAGAAAAATAATTCAAATGATGGATTTTCATGTCGTTTTTAAGATCAAAATGAGAAAAACATCCCCAGTCTGAATCGATGTATTTGTGTGCATGTATTTGTGTGTGACAAGGAAGGACAGTGGTCATCCTGCTGGGGCCCTGTGGAAAACAGACCTTGGGGAAAACCTCCCAAATGCAAAGTGCAGAGTAGAAATCGATCAAGTAGACACCATTCTCTCAGCCGTGGTCTCTGGTCATTCCACTGTTTCACAGGTAAAGGGGAAGAGTGATGAGATTAACATTTCTGGAACACTTACTATGCCCTGCACTTTATATCATTAGCCCCTTTAATCCTTACATCCACTCTCTGAATTAGGCTTTCTGAGCCCCCTTGAACAGCAGAGGCAGTGAAAGCCCAGAAAGGGTAAGTGACTTGCTCCAATTGCAAAGCTGGAAAATGATAACATTAGGAATGAAAATTAGGCCTGACGTGGTGGTTCACACCAGTAATCCCAGCACTTTAGGAGGCTAAAGTGGGAGATTCACTTGAGACCAGAAGTTCAAGACCGTCTTGGGCAACATAGGGAGATCCCATCTCTTAAAAAAACAATTTAAAGTTAGCTGGTAATGGTGGCACATGTCTGTGGCCCCAGCTACTCAGGAGACTGAGATCGCAGGACTGCTTGAGCCTGGGAGGTGGAGACAGCAGTCGGCTGTGATTGTACCACTGCACTCCAGCCTGGGTCACAGGGTGAGACCCTGTCTCAATAAATAAATAAATAATAAATAAATAAATAAATTGAAATGTACACACCCAGTTGTATAACTCCAAGCTCTGTGCACCCACTATTATGCCTTTGCTAACACCTTAGAGCTGTACAAATTGCAAGGTCCATCTGGTCAACTCTGTAGAGTTCTCGTTCCCTTATTGCTGTGCCTACAGTCTGCCCCCAGGGATGGAGATACTATCTGTGACTCCATAACTGACTGTTAAACCAACCCTCTCAGTTGTGAACCAAAACTCACCCCCCTGTTTTCCCATCCTGAGTCACACAGTGTGTATCTGTCAGCCATAGATATAGGAAGCCTTCCATTTACTCATTCTCTAAAAATTGATTAAGCCCCTGCTACATGCCAGACCCTGGGTGTGGCTCTGGGGACAAAGCCATGAACAGAAATACACAGGCCCTACCCTCATGGATTTTAATTATTCCATATTTCAAGACACATTGAGACAGTGACCAGAGCCTGGACTCAGGCTTGTAGGATGCGACAGCGATCTATGGTAAGAGCAAGGAAGCCTAGAGGGTGAGGGTTGGTCTCCCAATGAAGAAAGAAGCTCTGCTGCTGGAATGTTCACCCAAAGCTGTCCACTGGCTGAGCCTATTTTCTGAAATGTCTCCAATTTACATCAAGATTGACTGCACCCTTGGGGACTGATGGGGGCTGGACTCACAGGGAGGATTTGTGAAGCCAACTTTGTAAGGAGAGGAAGGGAAGCCAAGGCTGGGAGTCAGGTCAGCTTTGGTAGCACCATTTCTATTCACGGCGTTGCTCTTTTTGTCCATGCACTGGCCCTCTGGTGCTGGGTTTGGATGTGACATCGATCGCTTGGTATGCTGTGGGGAGACTGAGGATAAGTTGCATTGGACTTGGAATCTTAGCTTTCATCCTGGAGTGCAGTTACGTAGCCTTGCCCCAGAAGCTTCCTCCAAAGGCCCATCAACTAATCTTCTCCTGAAGCCCTGCTAATCTGCAGAGATTCTTATCTCCCTCCAGAGGTTACACATAGAAGAGACCAGAAGGCCACAGCCCTACTCAGATACTGCTGCAGTAAAGCCTCTCCCCAGTGGGTGGACAGCTTGTCCACTGCTGATACCCCCTGGGGGAAGAAGGGATTAATCCAATTAAGCAATTAGCCTTATTTAAGCAATTAAGCAGTTAAAGCAGAAGGGAATCCCTGCTGATGATAGAGGAATTGCCATTCTTCTGTTGAGAAGACACAGAGAAAGGGAAAGAATTTCCTCGGAGCCTGGGGAAGCACAAGAGCCATCTCTCAGTGTCCATAAATGAAACTCTTTGGCAAGCAGAATTCCAGATGATCGACCACCTCTGATATCCCAGATTATGATGGACTCTGGCCTTGACTTCCAACCTCAACTTTCCCTCATCTTCCTACACAACGGACTTCACAAATACCCCTCTGTGAGCCCAGACTCAGTCAGTCTCCAAGGTTGCAGTCAAGCCTGATGTAAGTTGGTGACATTTCAGGAAATTGAGCTCAGCCAGTGGAGAACTTTGAATGAGTATTTCAACAGCAGAGCTTCTTTCTTCATTGGGAGACCTGCCCTTCCCTCTGGGCTTCTCACTCTCCAATGTCTCCCAGCCGGCACCTTCTTTGCACCCCCTCTCTAGTTCACAAGCCCTTACTCTCTCTTTCTTCTAGGCTCCAATACACTCACCAGCCTCAGCTCTGTTCCTCACCACCAGCTGTGCACAGTCAACTTTCATCCACACCATTCCCTAATCACAATACTGATCCACAGCTCCTGGACCTCCTAAATTAATTACGGATGGCCACTTCATTTAGGAGTGTAATTGCTTTCAGTACTTAATCTTTCTGCAGTTCAAGTGGGGTGCAGAGAGAAATGCTCAACCTCCACGTGGGCCTGGGAACACCAGAGAACTCTGTCCAACAGGTAGAAGCCTCCGTAAGAGCTCCGTGTTAGAGAGGGACGTGGAAAGTCGTCAATAGTCATTCACCCTTTAATGGGTTCACTCAACAAATATTGGTTAAGCTCCTATTACATGCCAAGCAAAGTGTCAACCACTGTTTCTATCCTCTCAGATTTTAAATTCCAGCAGAAAAAAAAAAAAAGCTATACATTAAACAAAGAGTAACAAAACCAATTGATTGATTAGCTACAAGTGAGATGCTATGAACATGCAGTTATCAAGGCCGGCCTCCTAGGGAAATAAAAGGCTGGATGGCTGAACAGGAATCAACTAGAAAAGAGGAGAACTTGTAGGCAAATCAAAGACTGCATCAGCATCCAAGGTGAGGATCCAAAAAGTAGATGACACTGGCCTCAGAGGGATAAGAACTGTAGTTGTAGAGAGAGACAGCCTCAAGGTCCACATCAGATTAGCTGGAGAACATCTAGGGAAGAGGATCCAGGGCCAACTGGAGAGGGCAGGCTCTCCCAGAGTTGACTTGTTCCATCCCATCCTCATCCTCCAGGAGCTAGCATCACACAGCAGGAAGGAGGCTTCCTCTTCAAGCCAACGCACTTGAGTTTGAATTCTAGTTCCTCCACATTTTAGCCATGAAACCCCAATTAATCCATGCCAATTGCTCTCATTTTCATTATCTGTAAGATCATCACAATTATTCCTTCCTGAGAAGATTAAACAAGGCAATGCATGTAAAAGCTAGCTTTGTGTTGTCTACGAGTAACAATGAGGATTCCTAGAACCCAGATTTTGATTTCTACGTATCATTCTATGATAAAAGGAATTGATCTGGAGAAGTGGGTGATTCTAGGACTAAGGCAAGAGAAGTACAGGATGAGCCTGGAATATCTGATAGTGTCTGAAAGTAGGGATGTGCTCAGGAAAGATGGAAAAGATGGGGGAATGTTGGAAGAACATGGAAACCAACTTGAAGGGCTCCCGATGGCCACACCTTGGACAATTCAAACAACAGGATATATGACAGTCATGATGGGCTCTATTGCTTAAGCAAAATAAGGACCTATGGGTTAAGTAAAGTAAGAAAAGGGGAAGGCTCTTCCTTGTAGTAGAATCTCAATTTAGAAATGTATAAAATAACGTAAACCTTTTAAAAATCATTGTTTGGCAAACACCACTATACAAACTGTTTCACTCAATAGTCGTTGATGCTTGCTAAAATGAGTGGGTGAAAGAATAATGAGAAGCAGGATATTCACAGTCTCGAAGTTTGGTGCCATAAAACCTTTTATGATTACAAAGAAGAAAAATACTAACTTTATAGTGGTATATAAACCAGGCAGACACTAGGTGACCTTCACAAGAGTGAACATCACTGGCAATGACACATAGTGTGATTCTGGGCTCTTGATATCAAGAAGGACACAAAATCACTTTCCTAATATTTCTTCAAGAAATGCATAGCTGGAATTTAATCATGAAGAAACATTAAACCCAAATTAAGCAGTCCTTTACAAAGTAACTGACCAGTCCCCTTCAAAAGTGTCAAAATCGTGAAAAAAGGGGAAAGAGTGAAGGTCTTGTTCCAGATTAAAGATAAGGGATCTTGCAACCAAATGCAGCCTGAGATCTTGAATCAGATCCTAGACCAGAGAGAAAGGAAGATTGATAGATCTGAAAGAGAGCTGGAGATGAACTAATAGGACCATGTGGATGTTAATGTGCTGCCTGTGAACCTTGTTCTGTGGACACTCACAGTCGGGGTAGCTGGGTGAAGAGTATAAGGAAATTTTGCACTCTTTTTGCAATTTCAATACGTCTAACTTATTTCAAAATTCAAAATTTGAACATTTTTAATTAAATAGGAAAACAAACTTGGCTTTGTATTTGACGTACAAGAAAGATGCTCAGCAAATGGCGTTCATTATTCCTTTTAACAAGAAGAATTGATGGCTGGGGGTGCTTTTAGCCCATTGTCCCTGAGAAAGCATGCCTTGGCCTCGGAAGGGCAGAGTTAGGAAGCAAAGTTGTCTTTATAACTGCTTCAAATTTCAAGGTTGTCGAGGGACTCTGTGGAGGAGAAAAATGTGCTGGATTCTGGAAAGAATGATCCTTTTTCTTTTCTATGAAAAGAAAAAGTGCAGTGCACGAAACAAAATTCAGACAGCACAATAAGTCTTCCACAGCCTGTTGCTATCAGGCAAGCCATTGTTCAGACCTGGGTGTTCAGGGCCACAGTCTGAAAAGAGATGCAGCTTCCTCACTTCCTGGGCAATTCACTTGGAATCACATTGTCTCTGTGAAAAGAAAAACCTAGAGCCTAGAAGGGGAAAACGAGCTCCTGCCTGCTTTGGCTGCCCACTTAGCTTAGGGTGGGCGTATTCCGATGAGGGGGCACCGTCACCATGGCATTGACTCACAGTCCCAGCACCAATCAATGCAGGAAGGCACTGCTTTCCTCCTGCAACTCCGTGGTGCCTGAGATGACGTTCTTTTAATAAACAAACACAAACAAACCACTCCAAAATGTCATTCTGATGCTATCATATACCTGATCTTGGGATTCTGTGCCAAAAAGGATGGGGAAGGCAGGGTGAGATATATTTCAGCAGCCACCTTGGATTTTTAGGTTTCCTCACTCTGCCTCAAACGATTATCTATTAGGAGCCCTCAAAATATATTTTAAAGGACTTTGTGTGGCTCACAGGGGATTCTAACCCAGATCACCTCCTGTCTCTCCTACTTTGAATGTTACGATCCAGGAATAAGGAACTACTTACAGTTTTATGGGCACATCTTAAAATCCCATGCCCCTGTGACATTTCAGTTCAGAAACCACCTCTTCCTAGAAGTCTCTCCCATACCTCATTTCAACCACTCCGGAGAGCATAAATCATTTACTGCTCTGTGGCTGCCTCTCTCTTCCCTGGGCCACACTCACTCAGCACGAGTCATCGTCGGCATGTCTGTCTTCGCCCCAAACTGTGAGGTCCTCCAAGTCAGGAACATGAGCCAAACCCATCCCTGTATCCCCAGTGTCAAGAACAGAACTGGGGACAATAAAATGTTTTTGGATTGGAATTGAGAAGTACTTGATGATCAAATGAATAGAGATTTAATGAACAGTATTTTGGGATGCACACATAAGTAGTTGAAATGTATGCACTGATAAACTATAAATTCATCTTTCTTCTATTTCTCAAAGGATAAAGTATGTGATGATGAAATGTTTATAAAATTTAATGACAATACAGCACATAATAAAGAAATGCCTAATAAAGAGGGAATATTTCACATTTAAAAATATCATTTATTACTTTCCATAAACATGCATCTGCTCAAATTGATTTTCTCACTTTTACTGAATACCCTGGCAGAAGTAATAGACTGCATTTTGGTGTAACATTCTTTCATCGTGGGGGAGCCAGGGCTGATGTTATAGGCTTTATAAACTCCCATAAACAAAGGAAGGTTAAGCCCTAATCAAATATAACACAATGTATATGAACATGTATAGCTATGTCTATGCATTTTTTAATCTGAATTGTAAATCTTCTAATTATATTATGAATGTGGGTGAGAAAACCTAGACTTTTCCTTTGCAACCCAAAATATACAATCTTCATGTGATTCCGATATGAAAAACAGTATGTTGTTCCAAGAATTTCATGTAACCAACTTTATTTTATGAATGAAACAAATAAATATATTGTCAGACTGACAAGGTCTCATAAAGAAAATAAACCTCGACCAAATCAAATCCAAAAGAACTGTAGATTGTGATAAATAAAATTAACCAATTAAAACCCATAGGCAACTGAAAGACAAGCAAATCCTCTGAAACCATAAAACTCACAAATCCTTGATTACCAAAAAAGCCACTCAAGTCAACTGATAAAATATTAATGTGATTATGAGATCAAATGTGCGTATCCAAAGTAATTCTGGAAAGAGTCCTTACGTATTTTAAAACAATTTTCCATTTTATTAAGTACTGTCTCCACCTACCCAGTCATACGTGCCAGAGATCCAGAAGTCATCCATGACCAAATATTCACGGAGTCTTGTTGATAGTGGCCCTAATTATCTTGCTTGTTTGTTAACTTCTTTTCATGCCCTCATCTGGCCACCATTGTGTCTTTAGTGGATTCCCACAGCTGCTTCCCCGAGACCTTCTGCATAGGTCCCTCTAAGCCTCACCCTTGTGACTAGATTGATCTTTCCAAAGCAAATCTGTCACTCTCTCGTAAGCCATCCAGTGGTTTCGCTTCACCCTTGGAGAAAAGTCCACATTTTTACACAGGATCAACCCCCTTGACTCCCAGTCCTGCATTCATTCTTCCATTCATTCATTCCTCCATTCATTCATTCCCTGATAAGCTCCCCCAATATGTATGCAATATTGTCTGTTTGTCAGAAACTATTAAAAAAGACTGAAGTAAAGCTCCTGCCCTTGATGATTATTTAGCCTCAGGAGGGGCCCAGACCTGCAAGAAAGTAAGTAGCTAATAATTTAATAAGTGCTATAACATTTGCTTATGCACTTGTCCATGGCAGTGTGAGGAGACAGTAGTTTGGGAAGTGTTCTCTGCAGAAATGGACACCAGCAGACATTGTTTGGAGAGGAAGGTGATAGAGCTAAATAAAGAGATAGGTTGGTGCCAGATTGAATAAGACACCTATTACTGTGCTAGAGGTTTGGGCGTTTTCTTGTTGGAAAAAGTGATCCTACAGAAGTTTGTAATCAGGAGAACCATCATAATCAATTTACTTTTGAGCAACCCATTATCTCAAGGTTGTTTTGTCATTCCCTTGCTAAAACCTCTTTGGTGAGACTGAAGTTTGTCTGTTTCACTAAAATTATTTAGTATTTAATTTCTGTTGACTTTTGAAGCTACTTGTCTCAAAATAGGAAGGGCTGAAATAGCCCAGGATGGTTAAAAGAAAGCTGGGAGAAGGGAGCTCCCAAAGTCACCTTGTCGTTAGTTCTATGCAAGGTGATCCTGAAGGTCCAGTATATATCCAAACACTAAATTAGACTTCAAAAGCCATTTTAGTGCTTGTTTTCCAGGGACCACAACTGCAGGCCTTGACTGACCTAACATGTCACAGGCTCGCGTCACTCCATTCTGAAGAAGGGACACTGCTGCAGTTTGATAACTGATCTAATAGTGAGTCAGACATCCCTCTGTTGCCCTGGGTTCATTATGCTCTATCACCTTAATAAACACCCTCGTCCTCTGCTTATTCAGCCATAGCCTGGTTCTCTGACTTGAATTATTTGGGACAGCCGGGCCTCTTGTGAGTGACTTGTCGAGTTATATTATGGTACCTGACCTACTTTGTACAGGTCTCAGACTGCGGTACAAGCAGTGCACAAACCCCATCAGTGTCCTCGGAATGTCTGGGTGGAGATAGCATAGACTCAGAATCTCTGAAGAAATCTTCAGGGTCAGCCTTGCTAACCTCTTCCTCTTCCACACCGTCTATGAGCTTCACTCAGCTGCAGGGTCACTGAAGAGTGGCCAACTGGCCGACACCCATGCATCCTTTGTCATGGGCAACTTCCTACTTCCTCCATTTATCCACTCAGCAAATATGTATTGATCCCTGGTTCTGAGCCAAACTCTGCCTTAGGCATTGGCGCTGTAACAGGGACAAGATAGACGTTGTCCCTGCCGGCCCAAGCAACACTCTAGATAGTTAATCACAGGATTGTGTAATCACAAACAGTAATTATGCTTTAAAGGGACAGTATGGAGAATAATGAAAGCACGGACAGAGGGACTATACCTTGCCCTGAGGCGTAAGGAATTGCTTTCTTTAAGGAGAGACTCGAAAGCTCAGAGCTGGAGAATAAGTTGGATGTAAACAATGGGCTGTACAGGGAAGAATTTGCAGCAGAGGTTATATAACTGCAAATTCAGAGTTAACAAGAAAAATGTGAAGGCCGCATCACATTTGGTGTGGTTGGGTCAGCAAGTGAGGGAGTTGTGTGTACTAGGTCCTGCCAGGTTCTTCAGGGCCCTGTGGGCCACACAGTTCTTTGCACTGAGAACAACACGACAAGTTTTAAACAAAAGAATGGCATGATAAAAATGGCCTTCAACAAATATTTTGCCAACTGAAGAGAAAAAAAAATCAAGTCTTATTGTTAGAATATGCAATTTCTGTTTTTTCTTACATTACATGGAACACTGTGGTATCTGAGGTCAGGCATTGCTATGTCTGAATTCCAACTCAGTCTCTTACTAGGTGAATACTCTGAGGCAAGTTTGTCTATTATTTTAGAGTTTCGTTTCTTTCTTACACATCAGTGTACCAAGTTACCTTTATCTGACTGAGCCAGGAATCATTCAGGGTGGATCAGAACTTGCACAGCTGGTGTTTTTCAAAGCTCCCCTGGGAAAGAGTGATTTGATTCAACCACAAACAATTCCCAGACACCTACTCTGCACCAAGCCCTGGGGTTTGGAAAATAAATAACACATCATCTTGCCCCGAGGGACCTCACAGACAGAGGTCATAGTGGGAGACTGGTGGGCCAGATCTATCCAACAGCGGTGTTCTGTTTGGGTGGCTCAGTGTTTCAGAAAAACAAAACAAAGAATTGGAATTCCTTCAGCAGGCGTGTGCAGTCTAGATGCTCACAGGCCCCACCATGCCCTAGTGTTGTAGCCCTTCCCAGATTGATGGCACATGCATATCACTGGCCTGGCCCAGGGAGGTTTTTGAGTCTGTGACCCTGAGCTAGAGAGGATTTGTAGAGAAGGAAGCACAGAGAACAGAAAGGAAGAGAGAAAGGTGCAGTGAAAAAGCACACTAGGAACATACCAGGAGTGGATCTGCAAATGCACAACTGTTGTGAATTCAGCAAGAGTCATAGCAGGAAGACACCCAAGCTTGGACTAGGATTATTGAGGAGCACAGAAGAGGAAGCAGACACCTGTGGTTGTTCTACAGTTCAGGCCAGGAAACAAAACGTGTATATGTAAAAAAGAGCTAGAGAGTCAGTCAAGGACAAATTATAACGATGCCCAAGTTCAACCTGCAAATACATTTACACTTGATTTTCACCCACCTAGCACAACTTTGTCTCTGCCTTGCTTTTCTAATTCTTTAGGTCTCGGCTTAGTTGTCACTTCGTTTGGATAACCCTCCAAGACTACTGAGATAGGGTTAAGGGCCTGGTTCTGTACTCTCCAGGCACATCAGACTTGGCTCATTTTATGCATTTTGCATTGCCTGTTTACATCCCTGTCTTCCTCAGCAGCCAGAGCTCATTGAGAACAGGGACAACGTTGTTTTTATTGCTATTGTATCCTTCCAGCTTATCAAGGTGAGGATCACTATTATTTGTACATAATAGATCAGTGATAACATTGAGTGAAAGAATGGATGAAGGCTGCCTGCAATGATTGTTATGATGTAGGGCTAGCATTTTCTAGAATAAAAGCTAAAAATAACTCTAACCAGATAATCTTGAATGGGTTTAACATGGCACTAATTTGCATGCTCAACAAATTATTTACTGATCAAGGGTTGCAGTTTGTCACTATACCATTAGAATATGAAAGTTCATGCAAGCCATACCAATGGGATGCAGGGGAGGTGGAGAAGGCAAAGAGAGGGGAAATATGGCAAGATTTTCCATGGAAAGGGACCTAACAGCTGAGACTGTTAATACTAACCAAAAACATATATTGATGACCTTTTTGAAGAGAAAATTGACAGATTTCATAATACATTGTGAAGTAGTAAGCTATTTCTATAAGTAATTTCTTTGCAAGACAAGTACCCTGCAGGACTATAATCCTGCGATGTTTCTGCAGAAGGGGAATTTTAGAAAAGAGTATGCAGACAAACCACTTTAGGTGCTTGTTAAAAATGCAGATTTGTGGGTTCCACCCATAGCATTGCTTACTCAGATTACCCGAGGCAAGGCAGAACCTGCATCCAGGTGGTCACTGGAGTACACCTCTGGAAACATCCTTAAAGACTATGAAGTCACGTGTCCTCTCTGCACACATAAGGAAACTGAGGCTTGGGAACTTTGTGTAACTTGCCTGAGCTCATATGGCTGCTTAGCAGCACACTGCTGACTCCAACCTAGGATTTCCAACTCAAAGCCACATTCTCCCGTAACAGAGCAGTTTGCTCTGTGATCTGGTTCTCGTTTCTCTACGAAGCAGATAGAGGAGATGTTACTTAGGAGAAATGAACAAATATGTATTTAACAAATCACCACATGGAAGAAATGTATTCACCTTTCATGGTCCCAAAAGAAAATGCACTAGAGAAATTATCTTACAATGCTGCTGTGAATGAATATTTATTCCTACCTTCAACAAAGACATGGTCACCTGTTCTCTCCGGGTATCCTGAAGTACAGAGGGATTTAAGAGTAATTTAGCGTGGGAGGCTGAGAAGTAAGGAGGCAGCGTGAAATCCAAACATGAAGAATACTGAAAAGTACAGTTCTTCCATGAGAGAAAAAATTGAAGCTACTTTATCAGCTTGCATTCTCAGTGATGAGAACATAGTACATGCAGGTCTGGGAGATCAGGGAACACTTAAGATTTAGAATAAGAGACCTGGGGCCATTTAGTTCCAAAAGCAAAACACAGTCTATTAAATTACAAGACCCTAGGATCTGTGAATTGGGCGTAATGTACATTCTGTGCCAATAGAACCCACCCTGAAAAAGGTTGGGAGGGGTCAGCCCAGACACCAACCTCTTTTGTTGATATTGGAGTTAGTAGGTCATTGGAGATGGAAAATGAAGATGTCAGAGTTACCCGGCAGGTCTGCGTATTCCCCACCCCTTAACGCCAGAAGCCATCATTAAGTTTCACTTGTTTGTTTCCTGTACTTTTAAGTGAAGCCTTTTTATGTGCTGTACTTCATGCTGAGGATTTTATTTACATTATCCACTTAATCCTCAAGATTATTCTCCTAAAGTTTGTTTCTGCTGTTTTGCATTTTACAGACCAGAAAACTAAGCTAGAGAAGGAAGGTGGCTCACCTAACATCATACGGCCAGTAAATATCAGAATCAGAATTCCAGCCCAGACCTGGTAGCTTGCACACTCTTCAATATTTGTGCCTATTTTCTTGACCTTTATTACTCTGATCCCAACCAGAGAGATGTGGGGTATGAAGGACTCAACAACTATTCTCATATGATTGCAAATATAGGAGAAGAGACCCACCCCACAAGCCTAGAACATGAAATGCCACCTTGTAGCTGGTGAATGCCTGGATCACAAGCAAGAATAAACTCTGTGTGTGTGTGTGTGTGTGTGTACACACAAACATACATGTGTATATAGTGAATATTCATATCTGACTTGTGAAATATGAAATATATGTTTAAAAAATCTAACAAGGAATACATATTTCATAAGTTAGATTCTTTAGAGAGAAGGTATCATTTCTTTTGCTTCTATAATACTTCCAGAATATAGCAGAATGTAAACAAACAAACAGTATTTCCTGATTGTAGTAAGTACAGTATAGTAACTAAAGTACAATATAATAAAGTACAGCACAGTGTGTGTGTGTGTGTAAATATCACCTTAAAATGTGACATTAAAATGTTACAAAACATTTCTTTTCTGGCTGACAAATACTGAATGTAAGAATAATCAATGTAGATACAATGACTTGAGTGCCTACTGTAAGCACAGCACTAAAACCTTTAAATACGTGTTCTCATACAATCCTCACAACCCACCAAATTGTTGCTGACACGACCCCTTTCATTTGTCTCCTGACACTCAGCTAAAAAATTTCCCAGATTCCTCTGCAGAAAGGTTGGTCCCTGAGATTAATTTCTGGCCATTGGAACATGGCTGAAAGTGACACACACCACTCCTAGTCTTGTCCTCTAAAATGAATCTTCTGTTTCTCCGTGCCCTCTTGTTTTGCATATCGGCTGGCTGGAGGAGAGGACCCAGTGGGGCACTTAGGCCGTACCACAAGGCAGAACTGAAAACAGCTCTATGAAGCAGAATGTTCTGTCCCACCTCCTGCTGTGCTCACCCCCACTGGATTATGACATGAGCAAGAAGTAAAGCTTGTATTAAGCCATTGACATTTGAGGGTTGTTTATTACCTCAGCTCGTATTACCTCCCTGGATAACACAGTATTATTAGCCTCATTTTGCCAATAAAGAAACTGATTTGTTCAAGACCTCGCAGCTAGTAATTGCAGAAGCCAGGCCTGATGGGCTGCACCGCCATGCTCCCTGCCACACAGCAAGCTGCCCCACCACACCCTTGTGCTGCCTACTTGTTTCAGATGAAATGACGGAATAGCACCATGGAGATGAACCTTGCCATCCCATCTGGGGACCCTGAAGATTCTCAGTGGCACAAAGGGAAGGCACTGAGGTGAGTGTTGCCGGATTTCTCCTTGGCCAATGATTATCTTGAACTATTCCAGAAACTCCTTTCCCTCGCCCTGGGCCAGCAGTGGATGGGGGAGGCTCCGCTGGATGCCAGCCGCAAAGCATTCCAGTGGCCTTGGACATGGCTCAGGGAAAGTCGGACGCCTGGCAGGGAGATGTCACTGGGAACCACACAGACCAATTTCTTGGAAGGACATGCTATATTGAGAGTCCAAGGACAGGAATGGTTATGTGTTTATGCAGTCTGGCCCATAAGTACTATCACACGTTTACATACGAACGCATGTGTGGACGTGTGTGTAGATAATATGTCCATATCAGTTTGTACATAAAGTGTTGCTATATTGTGTGTGTACACACATATATATAGTACATCCGTTCTACTTAATATATACATATGCAAATATATAAACTAATGTATATCCACATTTATATATTTGTGTGTATGTCTGTAAAGATATTCGAAGTATTAAAAACTCCTCAAAGCAAATGGAAACACATTTTGTTCCTCTCACAATTTCGAGAACCACCAAATATCCACATGAAAGTAGAGATCAGGGACTTCAAATAAACACCAGTGTGCTGTTAAAGCAGTTGCTGGTGTGAGAACGGTTTAAAAACCCAGTGACTCAACAGTATGTGCCGATTCCCCCTTAATTTGGGGGAGAACTGGGCAGGAGGACACGTGTGGCTGCCAGGAACGGCAGTCCATCCCTGGCCAGCGCCCCCCTGACCACCCAAGTCTGCTCTCCGCACAACTGATAGATATGTTTTGACAAGTTCTATTAAGTACAAAGACGGCCACTGGGGCAACATGTGGAGTTGATAGAGCAAGAGGCAGAGAGGCAGAGCGCAGTGTGAGGCCTGCTCATGTTGACAGAATTTGCCGTAACGAAATGAGTCCGTGCTCCGTGTCATCTATTACCGAATTTCAGTAAGGTCTCTGGCACCCACGACGCCCAGGAGGGTAAGCCTGTCCTTGGTTTCCTATTTCTGTCTCCTGATTGCCAGCAAATCTAGGATTTTTTGAAACTCTAATTGGTTGTCTTGATTTACGCAGAGTCGCCAGCGATGCCAACGGAAGAAGGCCGGGAGTTGCTGAAACCAGAGTCACCAGTGTGGATCTCCACTTCATCCCACCCCGCAAGCCCCTCCCATACCTGTGTTTAGAAACTTCACAGGAAGCAGAGCTGGCAAGCACACCTGGGCTACTCTCGCCTCTCTCACCATCTTGAGTACATCATCGTCGCCCTCCAGAGCCCTCCTAAACAAGGTTTGGCAACAGCAAAAACAAACACTATTTTACAGCATCTTTGGACGCACTTCCAAAATGCAAAAGCAATTAATCAGTCGTCTCCCTGAGACTCTGCTCAAGGTGGCTGCTGCCTTTGACATGGAGCTCGGCTTTGATGGGAGCCGAAGAAGCATGTGAAGACAGCCCAAAAAGTGGTAATGGTCTTCAATTATTTATTTGTTTAGAAGACTGGGGAGTAGAACTTGAGCTGTAAGCACATGGATAATCCATCTAAGACGCTCCCAACAGTGAGGTCTTTAACTCCCTGCCTGAGCATTCTGCTTGGAACGAAATGGGTATTTTCACCAAGTCTGGCACAGATCCAAAGGTTTCCTCTGTGTGTGTGCGTGTGTGTGAGAGAGTGTGTATGTGTGTGTGTGTGTGTGTGTACATATTTAAGAAAGCTATATTTGGGATATCTGAATATCTTTGAGCCTTGTAGAAAAACTGCTGTTTCTAATTACTAGACATCCAAGCTGTACTGCTAGTTCCTAATGGATAAGATTTCTTTGTGCTGGATTTTTGTGTAATTTTATTGAAAAATCAAGACTGTACATTTTCTGAGAGATTTTTTCATTTAGCAATGTATTCTCAAGACATGGTGTAATCATCTTAATAATTCATGTGGGAAAGTAAGTCACTTATAGCCCAAAGTTGCTCTCAGACTTGAACTTTGTCCTTGGTAGTTTATTATACACATGAAAATAACTTGATGGATCTCTCATCCCAGGAAATTTACAACAGCAGACACCATGCCCTTTATATTCTGTGGGCTGACAATAGGAGAAGCGGTTAGGCACATTTGCTCTTCCGAAAATACTGATGCGTGAAGAAAAATGTTACCATCCAATTGCACACAAAATTTTCTAAGAAACAAACTTTGTTCAGATAAAATAATGAGATATTTTTGACCCAAGTTTACATAAATCTCAGTCATTGTAGTTCCTTTCTCCTAAGCCCTTTTTCATATGCTTGTAAATCTTGAGATGATGGTCCAAATGCATCTCTTCCACAAAGTCTCACCTCAATTATTTTGTTGGATGTGGTCGCTTCCTGGCCTGAATCCATGTCACACCTGATTTGTGGCCATCTTCTCTTGAAACACTTTTGGTTGTTTTCATTGCTTACCACTAGTTCTGAACTATAAGTACCTTGAAAGAAGGGTCTAGGATTGCTGGCTTTATTGGTATAAAACTGTACTTAGTCCATAATTATTGTTTAGCAAATATACATTGGATAGATGGATAGATGAATAGATGGATGGATAAATGAAAACTTTCATCTTCTCTCATCCTATATATATACCAGTATCCCAGAGTGGTCATCTTATGTGATATAAATATTGGTATCTCTCTGTGTTGGGTTGAATAGTGCCTCTCCAAAAGTTAGTTCTATCTGGAACCCCACAATGTGGCCTTATTTGGAAACAGGGTCTTTGCAGTGATAATTAAGTTAAAATGAGGTTATACTAGATTAAAGAGAAGAGACACACAAAGGGAGACTGCCACGTGAAGATGGGGGCAGAGAATGAAGCCAAGGAACACCAAAGTTTACCAGCAACCACAGAAAAGTGAGGAAGAGGCAAACAAAACAAAACAAAAAACTATCCTGTATCACAGTCTTCAGGGAGAATATGGCCCTGCCAACACCTTGAATTCTGACTTCGGACCTCCAGAACTGGGGAGAATAAATTTCTGATGTTTTAAGTTACCAACTTTATGGCACTGTGTCATTGCAGCCCTAGGAAACTGATGCACTCTCCAAGAACCCATCTTGTAAAGAAGGGACTAACCACATCTCGCGAGGCTTTAACCAAGAACCCAAAATAGGAGTGTTCCCTCTGACAGGGGAGCCTGAATGTTTTATGAAGCCTGGAGAGTCTTGGAGCTTTGCAGTGAGGCAATTAAGAGCTGATTTGTCAAAAGCAGGGAAAAAGGTAGCAAACATAATAGAAAATGGGGAGAAGACAGGCCTGGGGCCCAGGTTCAGGTCCCAAGTCACATGACAGGGGCCACAGTGATGGGCTGAGGTTCATGCTGGCTGGGTTCCACAAGCAGGGGATGAGCAGGGAGCTTCAGGAGTGCCTTGGACAGCAGAGATTTCTGATTTGGTTGTAGTTATTGGCTGAGCATGAGACACGGGTGGAGTAGCCTTGGTTAGTGGACAAACGACAAAGCAGAGAGAATCCTAAAATTGCCTAAAACTCAAATTCCACTTGGGCATTTTCCTTTCCAAGTATTTGGCCATCTCTTGCTTTTTCCCCTGTTATACTTACTTTCAAGTAAAACCTCAATCAAGGCTACAATTTAAGTTCTTCCAAATAATCCATAAGTGGTGCACAATTTGGGTAAATGCCATCACAGATTCGCATTTCTTCAATTGGTGAGTTCTGGGCAACGTGAATAAGACATTAAAGCACAGTGACCACAAAACCTCATCAATTCAGACTCATTATCTGAAGGACCTTCCCACTGAATGGTGAGAAATTGGATCTAGAAAATATCTTTAAAGAAATCCAATTTTATCTCCTTCAAGGACACACACTAGCCAGAAGTAGGCCAGCGTACGGTTAAGTAGCAGCCTTCAGAGGATGAGGCTTAATGAATAGATAAGAATGGCTTGTAATTAGTCCGTCATTTGTTTGGATGGCAAAGGATGCTTGGGAAGTGCTTGAGGATGCTTGAAAACAGTGTGTGCTCTTAGGTAGTTTAAATATTTTCCCAGAAATTTTGTTCTACAACTAATTTGTTTAGTACAGCCATTACTTCCACCAGGCCTCCAGTCTACTTATTCCAACGTTCCCATGAGAAATGTACACAACAGTGAGGTCTCTCCTGGCTTATAAATCAGCGTGAGCAGACACAGGAGGGCATGTCCAGGGAGGACTTCACCCCCCTCAGACATAGAGGTTGAAGGGATGGACTGTTGGTCTTTGACGGACAGAGTGCCTCTCAGTGAACTGACCATCACGTGGGAAATGTTGGCTTATGTCAATCACAAACAATACTTATGTACTTCTCATGATCCAAAAATCAACCTTGTCTCCAAAGGTGAGCATACTTTCTGCTTTTACACTGTGAAAAATGATGACGGAACTTGGGGTTAGAGGACCCGATCTTGAGTTTGAATCCCGTTATCAGCTGCGTGTTTCTCGGCGTAACACCTCTCTCCATTTCCTCTGCGAAGATTTAATAAGATGATATATATGTCCTTTTTAAACCATACATCATATGAAAATATAAGGAACTATTGTCATCCGATCGTTAACAACAAATCTGCTGGATATTGAGTTTCAGTGACTTGAAGTTCAAAGAATCGTGTTTAAAGTTTGAAAGTTTGAAAAGCAGTGTTTATTTCCTGGGTCAAGCACATCTGGTCTGAATCCCAGTTTTATTTCTTGCTGAGGGTGGTTTTTCCACGGTCTTAAAAGTCTCCACTCCTTAGTTACATGAATGTCAAGTGGAGTTGGAAAAATAAATGCTTAAAAGAGGTGGGAAGTGCTTTACACCATGCCTGGCACATAATGCGTGCTTAATAAATGCCAGCCCAAGATATTATGGCCCAAATAAACTCTTACAACCCATAAGGGGACTGGCCTGCAGACATTTACCCCAGCAGCATGTGTACTGGGAAAACACTGCAGGCAGCATGGGGCCATCACAGGCAAAGTGGACTGTCAAGAGGGGCTGTATAGACTGTGGGGGATCATGAAGCAGTTAAAACCAACAGGTTGGACGTACACTTGGGAGGACATCTTTTTTTTTTTTTTTCTTTTTTGAGACAGAGTCTCGCTCTGTTGCCCAGGCTGGAGTGCAGTGGCGGAGTCTCGGCTCACTGTAAGCTCCACCTCCTGGGTTCACGCCATTCTCCTGCTTCAACCTCCCGAGTAGCTGGGACTACAGGCACCCACCACCACGCCCGGCTAATTTTTTGTATTTTTAGTAGAGATGGGTTTTCACCATGTTAGCCAGGATGGTCTCGATCTCCTGACCTGGTGATCCGCCCACCTCATCCTCCCAAAGTGCTGGGATTACAGGTGTGAGCCACTGTGCCCAGCCAGGGAGGACATCTTAAAACATGAGTGAAAAAAGAAAATGTTTTAAAATGCAACATTTAAGCAAATTAAAATACATGCACAGAAAGCAAAATTCATTTTACAAGAATTCATTAAATACACACTGAAGATGGATGGGGACTGTGAGAATGGAGTATAGAGATGAAAGAGATGAATGAATGAATGAATGAAAGAATGAATGAATGACAGGTAGCAATAATGCACCATGAACACACTATAGGATATGGTTACCTTAGCCTCCCACTCTCAAAGTGCAATTGAAAAACAAAATGCAATACAGTAATGGCATAACATTCTTATTATAGTAGCTGTTGAGTCCACCTTAACAGGAATATTTTTAAATGTCACCAGTTATATTAATTTTCAGAAGCTCCTGTAACTAATGACCACAAAGGGGTGGCTTAAAACAACAGAAATTTATACACTCAAAGTTTTGAGGCCAGGAATCAGAACTCCATGTGTCGGCTGGGCTGTGCTCTCTGTGGAGGCACTAGGAAAGAACCAATTCTTTGCCTCTCCCAGCTTCTGACCTGTGGTCACATCCCTCTGATCTCCACCTCCAGGGTCAGGCTGCTTGCTCGTCTGCTGCATCTAATCTCCTGCTTTTCTCTCTGATAAGGACACCTGTCATTAAATTAAGGAGCCACCCAGATGATGGAGGGTAATCTCATCTCAGAATCCTTAATTTAATCACTTCTGCAAAGACCTTCTTTTCCAAATAAGACAGTAATCACAGGTTCTGGGAATTCTGCCACTACAGTGCTTAACGGGGTCCCAAAGCTGCCCACACTAGCAGGTGATCCAATTCTCCCTCCTCTTTAGGGACCTCCTTTATGGAATGCCGAGGAAATTCCCAGAGGAGCTGATTCAGCTCCCAGTGCCAATCCTGGCTCCTCTCCTCAAACTCCTGAGGCAGAACAATCGAGGAATTCCTGGGATGCCCGCCAGTGTGCTGCACATAAACGTGTGCTGCAGGGAAATCCAGGCCCTCCCATATTCACGGTGGCTCCTGCTAAAGCCATAGCACCTGCTGCCACCTCCAAGACCCAGATTACTTCATCAGTTCCCAACCTACCCAGATGGCCACTGCCACTGCCCTTGCACAGACGCCATGCTCTCATGGAAATCTTTCTTGATGGCTGCATTCAGTCCACCCTCTGCTCTGCTCCCTCCCAGGTCCTGGCAGGTCCCTTCACTGCTCTTAATGCTATTTGAAATATACATATTGGATGTGTAACTATGTGATATAAGCTCCATGAAGACAAAAAGAGAATGAATGTCTGCTTTGCTCAAAACTGCATCAGCAGCAGTTAGCACCGTGCCCAGCACACCGTCAAATTATCAGAATTCCTGGAGGGTATCCTATGTTACAGTCTTGTCGTGTTCAGCCAGAGCAGCTCTTCCCACAGACCTACTGCGCCTGAGCATGCTTTCCAGGCCTGGGTGACTAGTGACTGCCATGCTCACTTCTCAGCACACTATGTCACAGTGGCATCTAAGACAGAGGTTTTAGTGGCAAGGCACTCAGCAGGCCTGGGTTTGAATCTTGCCTTGGACTTCAGTGAAGCCGCCCACACTGGACAAGTCGCTTAATTCCTCTCAATCAGCAAGCCTTGCCCTGCACCTGTCTGATTCTGGAAACAAGGTTAATAGTACCTCCGCGTGAGGGCTCTGGAGAGTTGATTATCAATAAAGTATTTAGCACAATTAATTAGCATCTACAATCAATGTTAACTCTAATCATTGGCTATTCATTTATCATCATTTATATACTTACATTTGAAAATGCATCCTCTCAAAAATTCTTCAAACTGCCCTGGCTGGTTTTTAGCACTGAAGCGCTCATTCATTTAAAAATGTAAGTGGCCGTAAACAAATCAAATCACTTCACCTCTCTGACACTCAGTTTTCTCACCTACAAAATGAGAGGATTTGACTAGATGAGGGATTCTCCATGACTACAATGGCAGATTGTCCACCCAAAATGCATAATGTCTCTGTCCAAATATATATCCTCTTATACCTTCTAGGGATCTCATTACTGTTATCTTATACCTTCTATTAATCCCATTGATCTAATCCTCGGGGAAGATTGATATCCCTAAGTCTAAAAGATTAAGAAAGTGAGCTAGTTGTTTCCCAAGTGACATCTTCCAGGGGAGTGAGAAATGATTCATTTCATCAATGATTGTAGATCCTGCAGCCAAAATTGGGATCTCAACCTACTAAACAATTCAGTAAGGCACCTTCAAGTATAAGCTTTCAAATTACAAAATGAGTTTTTTGGAGAATGAACTACACGGGTGAAAGTAGAGAATGATCGGTCATTTAGGAGGCTTCTCACTTCTGAGTTGTGCAACAATGCCTCCGCATGAAGCCAGAAAGAGAAAATCAATACCTTTGCATGGTAATTTGGTAATTACGTTCATTTTGACTTCCTGGTGTCAGTTCTTTGGGATGCCCATATTTGTATACAATATAAAATTACCCATTTATGGTAACTCTATCTAATGTCATCTTAGGCATTTCATATTGCAAAAATAAATGGGCAAATGAATGAAAGCACAAATAAATAAATTGTAGCAGTTATTGATAATACTCACTCACGCTTGTAGAGGTTACAAGAACTGACACATGCATTACCTCATGGGCACTTCGCAACAACGTGATTTAGAAGGTGCACGTGAGGGGATGAGAAACCTGCCCAGGTTAAGTGGCTGCTCAGGTTAAGCCCTATGCCATCTGTGTGGCAAGCAGAAGAGGCCAGCATTGTCCATAAGCTCTGACCTCTGTATCTCTGCCCCATTTATTCCTTACCTTTTGTGGGGGCCAACTCAATTTATGTTACTTATTTAATGTTCCGATCAAATTATTGCACATAGACTCTTTTAAAAGTTAAATTGTGTTTTAAACTTAGTAACAACAAAGCAGTCCTTTTCACCGCATTTTGCTACTCCATAATCAGCTCCCAAGAACATCCACTTTCCATTTTTTATCTATCCCTGCTGGTATTTATAACTCCATATTTAATTTAATTCAATTCAATTAACTTATTTATTTATTTTTGAGACGGAGTCTCACTCTGTCGCCCAGGCTGGAATGTAGTGGTGAGATCTTGCCTCATTGCAACATCCCCCTCGCAGGTTCAAGTGATCCTCCTGCCTCAACCTCCCAAGTAGCTAGGATTACAAGCATGTACTACCACGCTAGGCTAATTTTTCTTTTCTTTTCTTTTTTTTTTTTTTTAAGTAGAGACAGGGTTTCACCATGTTGGCCAGGCTAGTCTCGAACTCTTGGCCTCAAGTGATCTGCCCTCCTCCGCCTCCCAAAGTACTGGGATTACAGGCATGAGCCACTGCGCCCAGCCATACCTCTGTATTTTAAAGTAACATGCCTTTTATAGCTTCCATTTCTTTAAATGCTTTTCACTTTTTTGACATTTTCTCTCTTATGTGGTCCTTCCTGTACACAGCTCTGTTCTCTAAATTTTCAAAGTATTATTATAGCATAATTTGGGGTTATTTCAATACAGCTGACCCTTGAACAACCCAGGTTTGAACTGCCTGGGTTCACTAACATGTTGACTTTCTTCCTCCTCTACTACTCCTGAGACAGCAAGACCAACCCCTCCTCCTCCTCTCCCTCCTCCTTCTCAGCCCACTCAACATGAATGTGATGAGGATGAAGACCCTTATGATGATCCACTTCCACTTTGTAAAAAGTATATTCCAACAGTAAATATATTTTGTCCTTATGATTTCCTTAACATTTTCTTCTCTCTAGGTTACTTTCTTGTAAGAACACAGTACATAATACATATACAAAAAATATGTGTTAATCTGTTATTGGTTAAGGCTTCTAGCCAACAGTAGCCTAATGGTAGTTAAGTTTTGAGGGGCTTAAAAGTTATACATACATTATTAACTGTGTAGGGGGTCAGCACCACAACTTCCTTGTTGTTCAAAGGTCAACTATATTTGGTGCTCTCCTTAGGACTGTAAAAATACTGTTCACAGCTGAGTCACTTAGAATCCTATGATTACATTTTCTGTACAGCCTTTTGTTGAGTGTGATAATTGCCTCATAATTTGTTTCCATTTTTCTTGAGTTTTAAGTGCCAACCACTTTTTCACAAAGCTATGAAACTCTTCTCTCTATGGTCAAATACCAAATAAAACAGGTCGGTACTATTTTTATTCTTGCAAGCAATCATTCTAGAGCCCTTCATTCTTCTCCTGCAACGGACTGATTGTTCTCAAGAGCTACTTCATAGCTCTCCACCTGGGACCTCTGTCATCTCCATTCTGGGAAATCCCTTTACTTATATTTTACGTTGGATCTCACATCCTGAATTCTGTATATTCATCATTCTCTGTTGTTTTTTATCATTAAAAAAGTTTTTTTATCATCCCCAAAAATCTTCTGAAAGGTGCCTATATTCATATTGCATGTATTTATTTGATGGTTTAGCTCATTGTAGAATTCTAGGTTACTAATTATTTTTGGTCAAAATTTTCAAATTACTTTTTTATTCTCTTTTAGTCCGAATACTTCCATTGTGAATCCCAATAACATTTTGATTCCCAAAGTGTTGGATGTATCTGAGTTTTTCTCATCAGAAGCCCTCTAGAAACCCTTTTTAAATTTTTGGGAGTTTTGAAAATCATGTGCCTAAGCTGGGTCTCTTCTCACTCATTGTGCTCCATACTTAGTGAGCCTTTCCATCTAAAAGCTTATGTCCTTCCTTAGTATTGCGTAACTAGTTGATTATTTTCTCCCCTTTATTGCCTTTGTTCTCTCTTCTTAGAGATTGTATTAATTGGATGTTTGATATTCTAGATTGATTCTCTCACCTCCTTATTCTTTCTTTCTGATCACATGTATTTTTGTCTGTTCTGCTTTCTAATAAAAATATTATTAATGACAGCTTTATTGAGATATAATTCATATGCCACAAAATGCATCCTTATTCAGTGACTTTTTGTATATTCTGAGCTGTGCTACCATCACCACTACATTTAAATTTAAGAATACTTTTAACATTTCCTAAAGAAACCCCATCAATACCTAACAGTATTTGCTCTCCAAACCCTTGGCAAGAGGTAATCTCCTTTCTGTTTCCATAGCTTTGCCTATTTTGAACTTTTCATATAAATAGAATCATATCATGTGTGTCCTTTTGGGCAGTGTATTTTATGTAGCATATGTCTTCAAGGCTCAAGTTACTTCCTTTCTTTCTATGGCCAAGCAATATTCCATTTTATGGCTATGCCACATTGTGTTTATTAATTGAGATGATGGACATGTGGGTTGTTTTCACTTTTTGACTATTGTGAGTAATGCTGCTATGAACATTCATGCACAGGTTTTTCTGTGGACATATTTTTTTTTTCAATTCTCTTGGGTACACATCTGAGAGTATAACTGGGGGTTGAATTAATCCGTTTTCATGCTGCTAGTAAAGACATCCCAGAGGCTGGGTAATTTATAAGGAAAAGAGGTTTAATTGACTCGCAGTTCAGTATGGCTGGGGAGGCCTCTTACAATCATGGTGGAAGGCACCTCTTCACAAAATGGCAGGAGAGAGAATGAGAGCCAAGCAAATAGGGAAACCCTTTATACAACCATCGGATCTCGTGTGAACTCACGTACTATCACGAGAACTGGAAACTGTCCCCATGACTCAGTTATCTCCACCTGGTCCCACCATTCACACATGGGAATTACTCAACTGAAGGTGAGATTTGGGTAGGACACAGAGTCAAACCATATCAGGGGCTATATAGGAACTCTATGTTAAACATTTTTCAAACCATTTTCCAAAGCAGGTAAACTATGTCATAGCTCCAGCAGCAGAGTATGAGGGTCCTACATGCTCCACATTCTCAGCAAACTTCTTATTGTCTTTTTAAAAAGTTCAGTCACAAAGTCAAGGTAAAGCAGCCTCTTATTGTGGCTTCTATTTTCATTTGTAAGCGATTCATCATGTAAGAATATTTTCATGTTTTCACTGTCAATGTGTATGTCTTCTTTGAAGAAACTTTGTTTTTCTGGGGGAATTTTAAACTTTGTCTTTCAATTCTTCTATTGAATTATTAATTCTTTGCTTTTTGTTTTTAATTTTTAAGGACTCTTTTTCTCAATGGTTTTAGACAAACAATAGTTTCTCTTAGGAAATTAATTATAACTTTATTTGTAGTTTTATTGAGGTTTTTTCTACTCACTCTATTTGCTCTGTTTCCTCTATGCTTCTCTTCCTTTATGCTTTGTTCTCTGTCTTTAACATTAGCCAATTCTTAAAATGTTTGGAAACCCTGATTGTTCATTCATATTTAAGAACAGGGCACTGAAATGTTGACTGAAACCTTGTGTGTGTAAGCAGGGCTTGCAAACTGGGCTTTCACTATGCACGGTTGGGAGATGCTCAAACGTCCTTAACTGCAGCTCTATTCTCTCAGGCTGGTCAGTTTTCTAAAGATTAATTTCCTTTATTTCCTGCTTAGGTATACAAGCCAGGCTTTCAGTGGCCTGGGAGTTGAGAGGAAAATTCTTGCCTGGGGTCTCGTAGTTCTGTAGTGGTTTTCACTTACCTATCCTGTCCCTTTTTATTCAGCTTGACACCTGACCCCTGTGTCTGGAATCCTAGGCTTGCTCCATCTTCTCCGAGGGTGGCTGGAGAGAATGGTCTGGCTGTATAGAGCGAGGAAGGAGAATGAGGGGGCTGCTGCTGTTTTCTCAGTTACAATTTCATTCCAATTTTTAAGCCCATCCCGCATTCTGACCTCCAGAGGTAACTGGACCCTCACATTTCTTTTCATTTCTTTTTCTTGTTGCAAGAATCTGCCTGTTTCGGAGTGTCATCCCTGTGCAGAAAGTGAGGCTCTCCTCTCTGCTTTGCAGGAGCAGCGGCCACGTGTTCATCCTCCATGTTTGAACACATCACATTTGCTGACACTGAATTTCTAATTCTCTTCATCCTTTGACTGTATACTTTTGATATTATTTTTACTCTTCTTTTCTTGGTTTTCAGGAAAGCAGCAGAAATGCATATTTTCAACCCACCGTATTTAAGCAGAATTCACTAACAACATCTCTACACTCATCAACTCCATTCCTTTGATCACGGAAGGAATGAATAAACAGTTTTTGCAGTGAGTCCCAAACAGTAAACCACGCAGCAGATCACAAAGAACTTTACTATTTTTTAAAATAGTAAGAGCTCATGCTATTACTCTACTGTTTCAAAGATGTGTTCTGTGTAGTCAATTAAGAAATACATCTTATCTCTCAAGTTAGCTTGGTAACTTTAGTTTGTTATTGTGACTCATCTCAGTTCACCACATACAGATGACTACTGAAGAGTGGCAAATAAATATATGTGTATCCACCTATATATTCATCTATCCATCTATATACTGACAAGTATGTTTATATTATACACATATGATATGTTTTTATATAATCAGATATGTGTATATATGTATGTATATATAACTATCCATATATGTATATTTTATTTGGATTTATATATTTTTTCAACTTAAGGAAAGAAAATATCAAGAATAGACAATTTTGTGAAAGCCATGTCTATTCTCTGCTTCCCTAAGATTTATATGCAATATGAAATTACTCAGCTAAGGTCTGAATTTCCACCTTAGGTGTGCTAGGACGTTTCATACATCACCACTCATATCCAAGGTACTTTAGAAATATGAACAGTGAACAGTGAGCAAGTTCACAGGCCCTTTTTATTTTAGCACTTAATTTAGTGTCTGGATTCTTTGACAATTGTTTAGTCTTGGCCACTGAGGAGACTTGATGACAAAGTCAAATTGTTAATATATAAGATACTCTAAGTAAGGATCTCAGTATCTATTTGTCTTTCTCTCTCTCTCTCCATATATACATAAACATACATATACACAAGCAAATGCAAATTTAACTAGGTAGATGTAGACTTAGAGATAAAAATGAAAGAAATATATAGATATAGAATACAAGTTTTAAAGGCATTCAAGATAGGAAATCTCTCTTTTTATTCTCTATTGCAGAAAAAAGCCTATCTGCCCCAATTTTATCACCCGATTCTTTCTGTATACTAAAAATCTATAAGTGCACTGATTTCATTAGAAGGTGGTGTTTCCATGACCCTTTAATCAAAAAAAAAAAAAAGAAAAAGTCTAGCATAATAACCACCCGGTGTTCTATTTAAGTTGCTGAATATGACGTTTCCTGGTGTGAACAGCAGTAGCCATCATGTGTTTCCATGAGGAAATTTACTTTGACAACTTTTGTTAGATAACAGGTATATAACACACATGCCTCCCAGCTTTGGAATCAGATTTCAAACGCAATCTTTGCTAAAGTGAATCAAGTCGTTCAACCCCTAAAACTGCATCGTGTGACAAATGCTGGAAACTGGGTAGGACCGGGATGTGAATACAGAGCTGGGCAGGGGTGGGGGCACTGACCACACCTCGCTTCTGTCCCATCTCTCCTCTCTAGCCATTCCCTCTTGCATCCACTGCAGGACCCAGGGGCCAACCTGCTAGGCAATAAGAAGGGCCAACCCGGTCTCTAGACATAGTTTAATCGGTTTTCAGCCTCAGAAGGGACCATGGAAGACGCATCTATTTCCTCTTTACTCCTGAAAACAATTACAAGGTTTCTTCTCATAGGGGATTTTCTCCAAGGGTCATCTATATATGCAAAGTGAATTCATTGAAGCCTTAAAAACCATAAACACTCTGGGACTCCTTCTATAATTTTTTTTTTTTTTTTTTTGAGACAGGGTCTTGCTCTGTCACCCAGGCTGGAGTGCTGGATTGCAGTGGCAGGATCTCAGCTCACTGCGAGCTCCACCTCCTGGGTTCACACCATTCTCCTGCCTCAGCCTCCTGAGTAGCTGGGACTACAGGCACCCGCCACTACACCTAGCTAATTTTTTGTATTTTTTACTAGAGATGGGGTTTCACTGTGTTAGCCAGGATGGTCTCGATCTCCTGACCTTGTGATCCACCCGCCTTGGCCTCCCAGAGTGCTGGGGATAGGGTGATGACATTAATATTTACTGGAAGATTTGGTTTAAAGAAATTGTGGCATATCTTTTCAATGGACTAATATGTAGTCACTGAGTGGGTAGATAGAGCTCTACAACTGAAGATTTCAGTGACCCATTGTTGAGGTATGGATTTGGTTATAAAACAGCATTTGACAAATATAGTATGGTTTCATTTATATAGATACAGATCACAAAAATATATTCCTGAAAATATGTTCAAAATATTAAAGCATACCTTTGATTTGTGAATTGTCAGGTGAATTTTCTATTTTTTCCATATATTTGATTTTTGACATAAACATGTATTCACTTTACAATCAGAAAACAACAACAACAAAACCTATAGTTTTGGATGGAAACACAAAAGATAGCATTAATTTTGTGTTAATTAGGTGCATGTGCCTGTAATCCCAGCACTTTGGGAGGCTGAGGCCAACGGATCAACTGAGGTCAGGAGTTTGAGACCACCCTGACCAACATGGAGAAACCCTGTCTTTACTAAAAATACAAAATTGGCTGGGCATGGTGGCAGGAGCCTGTAATCCCAGCTACTCGGGAGGCTGAGGCAGAAGAATTCCTTGAACTCAGGAGGCAGAGGTTGCAGTGAGCAGAGATCGCGCCATTGTACTCCAGCCTGGGCAACACGAGGGAAACTCCATCTCAAAAAAATAAACATATGTGTGTGTGTATATATATATTTATATATATATTTGTATTTATATATATTTATATATAGGATATATATTTATATATTTTTATATATAGTATGGTTTCATTTATATAAACACACAGACCAGAAAAATATATTCCTGAAAATACATTCGAAATGTTAAAGTCATACCTTTGGTTTATGAATTGTCAGGTGAATTTTCTTTCTATTTTTCCATATATTTGACTTTTGACATAAACATGTATTCACTTTATAATCCGAAAATGACAACAAAAAAGCTATAGTTTTGGATGGAAACACAAAAGACGGCATTAATTTGAAAGACTGCTGACATTCACATCTCAGAGTTGTTAATTTTATCAGTTAATGCCCAACCAAGAAGTCCTCACTCCAAAAATCTTCATTTTGCTCATCTACAAAGTAGAACTAACAATAATGTCTATCCTCCAAGAATAGGTACGCAATGCAAAAGTATTTGTGCAAATGTGAGAGGCAAGATAATGAGGTGGTGAGTCCAGGCTCTAGAGCCAGCCTTCCCGGAAATGAACCTCAGTGCAATTGCTTACTAGTTGGGTGACCTTAGGCAAGTTACTTAACTTCTCTGAGCCTCAGCCACCTAATCTACAAATCAGGTAAGTAAATGTATCCTCACGATGACTGTGTTAGAATGATTAATTCAGCTGACAAGCTATATTCATGATAAACACTATATGCATGTTTAATAACTAAGTAAAGTCTATGTAGCACACTCAGCTATAGAATTACAACATTTACTTGCCCAGGTAAAAATCTTCTTTCAAGTATCACATGCTGGAGTTATGTGCTTTATATAGCCTTTTCTTGTTGTTCTATTTTGTATACATTATGAGCAATACACCAAAGGTACCAATGAGGCCAAGGATGTGAAACTCACCATGGAAATAAAGGTGAGTACTAGGTAACAATGGAAGACAATTGCTTTGCTCTTTTTTCTTTTTCTTTCTTTCTTTTTTTTCTTTATAGACTGTTTTAAGCAGGTCTGCTCAAAATCAGTACTCTAGTTTGAATAATTTTTCTGGAAATTGAGAAATTTATACATTGAAAGCACCTACCATGTTAATTGAAAGGTCTTCATTACTAGCTGTCCATACCTGTTAGAGGCCATCTTTTCAACCAAGATGACTTCCACCTAAATCAAAAATCAATTAGCAACATTAATAAAACAACCCTGTCTACTCCCATTAGGCCTAGGCCAGACCTTTTTCTTCTCTATTAAGCAAGCAATTGCTAATCACTATTTTTATCAATATCTCAGAAACATGATTCGTAATTTACCTCTGCTAAATGAATAGTACCGACTGGTTACTGACTTTGAGCTGAAAAGACTTTCCCAGGGGTAGGGAAGTCCATATTCTCTGTCATTTCCTGCTTGTAAGGAGCAAGAGGACTGTGACTGGGACAAAACAAACAAACAAACGTTTTTTTCAAGGGATAGAATATGCAGGATAGATTATGTGCGAAGAAGTGAAAGAGAAACTGATGAAAGGATTTGAGAGGAACATTTGGTAAAATAAACAAAATCATGTGAAAAAGATGCAGAGTAAGTTTGCACGTTGTCAGTTCAGCCAAGAAGTTCAATTAGTCAGCAAACGTTTGCTTAGAAAGGACATCCTCCGTCCTCTGTGGGGAGTGTCGGGGATACAAGATATGTTAGAGGGACCCCTGCCTTCTGAGATCTCACAGCTAGTGTGAAAAACAGGCAGGTAAAGACAATGATGCGAAGTATGGAAAGATGCTTTCATAGAAAATGCACCTGTAGAAGTTCGGGAGTGGAGTAGGAATAAGCCTGGGAGAATTAATAAGAAAAGGATTCATCCCTCCATCCTCCTCCATAGTGTGGGGTTGAGGGGAGGGGAAGGAATGGGTTGAGTGTTTAGCCTTAAATTAAGAGGTCTGAATTATAAATAGTATTGCAAATTATTTGGTCCCAACTTCTGTGCTTTTCATGTATCTCTTTTAACTATTCCCCAAGACAACTTTCCTGGCTTTTGATTAAAACCCTCCAGTGGCACAGAACACCCTACTTCTAGAAGCAGCTCATGCCCACTCTGACAGTTATGATTCTTGCAATATTCTCCTCCCTGAAGATTCAGAAAGTGTCTCTTTCTTTAGTTTCTGTGACTCTAATGTCAGCTGCATGGAGTCAAGTCTGTTTGATCGTAAGGAGTGGTGGAACCAGGCCTGGAACTGGAAATCCATGGTGTGAGTCTTAGTTTCCCCCACACATAAGTGTTGTGTCTTTTGGTTGCTTTTCTCTGGGAAATAATAACCAAATCTTTCATTGCCCACAAGGAAGGTAGAATAGTCACATGAGACAACGTATGTAAAAAAATAACTTGAGAAAGGATTAATTGTTAAGGGTATTGTTACCATTAGTTTCTTTTCAACAGTACAGTTCTTGAAATTTGAAAAACAAAACAAAACAAAACAAAAACCCTGTTTCACTTGTTTCATTTCTGTTCTCAAGATCTTGATTTCTTGAAACTGTTCCCACGTGCCATTGAAACACCCTTCCTGGAATTCAGAGTTTTGACTGTAATTTTTGTCTCAAATGAGTGGATCCAAATACAAACGTAGCTCTGGTTTGTCCTGGTTGTGATCTGGAGGGTTTGCCAGTTTCATCTAGGAAGTATGACACAGGAAATCATTGAGATGGTCCACTGCCAAAATCCATGGCCCCAGTGACCCCACTTCATCATTTTGTATTAAAACAAACAAACAAACAAACAAAACCTAAACTGTGAAAGTTCTGTCTCTGAGGGAGAGTATCAGGAAAATGGTCACAGGAACCAGTGTGATGAAGAAATCCTGAAAATTACAGCTGAAAGGAGCCATAAAGATCATCCAGGATAATAGTCTCATTTCACAAAAGAAGAGAGACATTACGGCTTGCTTAAGACCACTAGCTTTGTGATAAGCGAACAGCAGGCTGCTGCCCGTTTGTCTTAGAACCATGCCCCCAAAATAGGGAGTGAATTTTGAGCAGGGATTATGAACATATGAACATAGACAGAAATGTCTATGGTGGAGTTGCCAGATAAAATGTAAGATACCCAGTGGAATTTGAATTTCAGATGAACAATAAATAATTAGTATAAGTATGTCCCATGCAATATTTGGGACATACTTAGACTACAGAAAAAATTATTTGTTAGTGAATCGAGGGGCAGGCACATTGTTAAATTTGATGGCATTGCTAAATTCCCTCCAAAGTGATCATTCCAACTGGCCCTTCCTGCTAGGTGTACTTGAGAGTGTGTTAGTATAACTTCATAAATTTTTCCAATCTGATAGGTAAAAAATGGCACCACAGTATAATTCGCATCACCGTTTCTGGGATTATTAGTGACTTGTGATTCTTGCTGTTGCTGCATATGATCTAGTCATATCGCTTTTTTGACATCTCACTTTTTTTTTTTTGAGACGAAGTCTTGCTCTGTCGCCAGGCTGGAGTGCAGTTTAATAACGTGATTATTCTAACTTACAGATTTGATTATGAGAAAGTAGCCCTTTATCTATAATATGACTTGTAAATATTTTTCCAATTTTGTTATTTATCATTTCATTTTCTTTTGATGTTTTTGACCCATAATAAATATTTTATTTTGTTTTCGATGTGATCGGCCTTATCGTTCTTTTTCCGTGTGCTTAGTTTGTGGACTTTGAATCAGACAGATAGAGCTTCGTGATACCACGGTTATAAAGAAATCTACCTGTTTTTTCTTTTCTTTTTATACTTTCCCATTTATGCTTTAAATCTTTAATGTATTTGGATTTTCTTCTGGTAAATGGAGTGACGTACGAATTCAACTTTTTTTTTTTTTTTCTTCTGATCACTACTCAGAAGTTCCAACATCATTTATTGAAGAGATCTTGTTTGGCTAACTCTGAGATCCAACGTCATATGCTACATTTCTGAATTTATCTGTGCCTAGTTTTGAACTTTCAAATCTTTTTTTTTGATTAATCTATACATTGATGTGCTGATGTCATATCTTTTAATAGTCTTTAAAATATAGTTTTATATATTCAGTAGGGTCGACCATTATTCACTCTTTTATTTTTGAAAACATTTTTTATATTTATTTGTATGTGAATTTTAGAACCACCTTTGTCTAGTTGCAAAAGCAAAACAGAACAATTTTAGTATTTTTAAATTGCAATCTCATTTAATATATATAAAAAGGAGATTTGATATCTTTATCATGTTGAGTTTTCCTTTCTAAAATCTTCTTCAGAACTTTTGTTTTCATTTGTTTAGAACTTATTTATGTCCTTCAACGGCGTTTTAAAGTTTTTTTGTAAAGGTTTTGCATATCTTTTATTAAGTTTAGTCCCTGGCATTTCATCTTTTTTGGTTCTGTTATTAATGGGAGTCATTTCTTTCATTGTCTTTTCCAATTATTCATTGTTTGTACATATTGATTTATGTTTATTGGGTTCAAAGCCTACTATCTCACTATTATGTCATTATAGAATTATTATTTGTAGGCTTTTTTTTTTTTAACTTGACTGTCTTGGATTTTCTGGTAATGAGTTATATACTCTCACTGCTGTAATGAAAGTATTTTCTTCCTTTCCTTTTTTTTTTTACTCTTGTACAGTGTTGAAAAATAGTGGTCACAGCAGGCATCCTTGTCATATTTCAGGATATAGTGATGTGACTCTACTGCCTCTCCAGTAAGTTGATGCTGGCTTTTGAGTAGAAGAATGAGTGAATTTACTATAACTCTCAATCTGTATCTACATAATCTATAAACCTATATATGTTTACATTTATATGTGTATCCATAGCCAAAAATGTATGTATAACTTATATATAAAGATATATATCTATATCCATGTATCTATTTAGAATTGTCTGTATTTATAATATTTCTATGTCAATATAATCATATTGAAGAAGGGTCTATATATTGCAATATTATTGAGGATTTAAAATTTTATTTTATAACTTTATGGAGGTCTAATTGGTGTGCTGCACATATTTAAAGTGTACAATTTGATACATTTAGATGTATTTATACTATACATTATCCCAATAACACAATAAATATACTCATCACTCCCAACTCTTTACTCAAACACCTTTGGAATTGCTCCTTCCCCACCTTCTTCCCCATATAATCAAGGCTTTCTATCACTATAGGCTAGTTTGCCCTTTACAGAATTTTATCTAAAGAGAACTATTCAGTATGTGCTTTTTTGGTGATGGAGGGAGTCCAACTTCATTTACTTAGCATAACTTTGTGATTCATCTGGGTTTTTATGTTGTGTACATCAGTAGTTTATTACTTTTTATTGCTGAATAGTTTTCCATTATACAACTGTATCACAATTTATTCGTCCATCTACTTCTAGATGGACAGATAGTTTCTAGTTTTTAGTTGTTACAAAGAAAGTAGTTATGAACAGTTTTACACAAGTCTTTATGTCAATATATGTTTTTATTTCTCCTAAGTAAATATCTATGAGTACAATTACTGGTCCATATCGTAGGCATAGGATTAATGCTTTGAGAAACAACCAAAATGTTTTCCAAGGTGGTTAACTCTTGCATTTCCATCAGCGATGACTAAAAGTTCCATTGTCTCCACATCTTCATCAACATCTGGTATGTCAGTCTTTCAATTTTAACCTGTCTAGTGTTATCTTATTACAACTTTACTTTCATTTCTTTCCCTAGTGATTTATGATGCAGCAATTTCTTCCTATGTGCATTTGCCATTCATATATTTTCTTTGAAGTGTCTGTTCAAACCTTTTGCACATTTTTAATGAAGTTGTTGGTGCTGTTATTAATTTTTGTTGAGAGTTTTAAAATAAGATCTATATGTTAAATTTTTTCAAATTTCTTTCAACATTTATAGAGATGACTACATAATTTACATCCCTTAGGTCCATTAATACGATGAATTTCCTAATAAAGAAGGACCTTTGCATTCCTTGAATAAATACTACATATCATGCTGCTGAAATCAGTTTGCCACCCATTTGTTTAAGATAAGTACATCAAGTTTGATATGTAACATTGTTAATTTATATTTTTGTCCAACGTATGTCATGTTTTGCCAACAATCTTATTCACTTGTCAACTAGTGAGTTATTCATTTCCAAAATAATTGGGACATTGTGCTTCTTTTAATATTATCAGGAACAGTTTAAGTAGTATGAGACCTTATCTGCCATTTTAAAATTGTCCTGCTCCTTGGAAAAATGAGATTAGTTCAGGAAATATATAAGATGAGCCTGGAATAAATTGTAGTGCCAGAAAGTGTGCTAAAAAAAGAACTGCACAATGATGAAAGTATGCAAGACACAGAAGCCAATGGAAAATTCTTTCAATAGCCAAAGCTCTAAAAATTTAAGCAACAAAATAAAATAGTATTGAATTATACTGATATAAATAAGTGATTGAATAAATAAATAGGGGCAGAAGAGGCAAATGCATGATGCATATGAATTTCAAACAATTTATGTAAATATTCTACCCATAAGTAGGTGGACCATAGCTCCCAGCTCCTCAAGGATAGGCTGTGCACAGGGACTTTCCTTCTAAGGAATGCAGTATAAAAAAGTAGGGAAACAAATAACTTCATAAGGGGAAAACCTGTCAAACACTACTTCAGCCAGGCGATCAAGGTCAGCATCAGCAGTCATAAGTTATATAGATAGTAGGTACCCCTGATATGATGTGGTAAAAATGGCATTTTACTTTCCTTGTCTTCCTCTCCAAATCTCATAACCTCAGTCTTTCCACAAGAAAAAATTAGACCAATCCCAATTGAGGGACAGTGTACAAAATACTTGACCAGTACTCTTCAAAACCATTAAGGTCATCAAAAACAAGGAAAGTCAGCCAGGCGCGGTGGCTCACACTTGTAACCCGAGCACTTTGCAAGGTCGAGGTGGATGGGATCACCTGAGGTCAGGAGTTCAAGACCAGCCTGGCCAACATGGTGAAACCCTGTCTCTACTAAAAGTACAAAAATTAGCCAGGCATGGTGGTGCCTGCCTGTAATTCCCAGCTACTCGGGAGGCTGAGGCAGGGGAATTGGAGGTTGCAGTGAGCTGAGATAGTGCCACTGCACTCCTCTCTGAGCGCCAGAGTGAAAAACAAACAAACAAACAAACAAAGCAAGAAAAGTCTTAGAAACTTGCACAGCCAAGTGGAGTCTAAGAAAAATGAAAATTAAATTTAATGCGGTGTCCTGGATGGAATCCTTGAATAGAAAAAGGACATTAGGCAAAATGCAAGAAAATCTTAATGAAGCATGGCCTTTAATAATCATATAACAATATTGGTTTATTAATATATCATACTAATGCAAGTGTTAATAATAGGGAAAACTGAGTGTGGGATGTGGAGGAATTTCTGACCACCTTTGCAATTTTGTTTGTAAATCTAAAACTGTTATAAAATTAAAAATATGTCCAAAATTCCATTGAGAAAAAAACTGTTATCAATAGATAATGCCAAAAATGACAAATCAAGAATTAGCAATATAAACATGTTAAGAATGAGAAGATAAATTTCAGAAGAAACTAGCGAAGAAGTTAATCCTACTTGATACATAAACATTTGCATATATTTACTTGACAAAAATTAAATATTAATTAAAAAATGTTCTCTAACAGTTTATTTAGGTCTGCTGCTTTTCTTTGGAGCTTTGACAACTTTCTGTTTCTTCTATGGACATTAAGTCCTTTACATTTTCTCTCTCTTCTGTACTGGATTTAGTAAATTATATTATCCTAAGAAATTATCTACTTTATTCAGGTTTTCATATATATTTGACTAGAGTCCAGAAATTCCTGCTTTATGAATGTTGCTGTCATGCCATTGTTGCATAGGTACTGAGAATGGTTATATCTTTATTATGAATGGTAATCTTTAGCATTGTAAAATGCAAAAACATTCCAAGTATTCTGGCTATTTATAATTGTGTAAAAACTACTCAAGCTTTAGAATTGTAAGACAGCAATCATTTATGATGATGATGGTGATGATGATGATGATGAAGAAGATGATGAATCTCTCATTGGTCTGGGTTTGACAGGGATCTGCTGTGTGGTTCTTATTCAGGGTATCTCTTCTTATTGAAGGCAGAGAGTGGTTGGGGCTGCTAGCATTTCTCCCCTTTCAGAGGGTGCCATATTAAAAGTAGAGAACAGCCTTCAACAGACACCGAATCTGCAAGCAACTAGATCTTAGACTTCCCGGACTCCAGAAGTAGGGAAGGAGTCATCTCAAAAGCTTCCTCACTCATGACTGGCAGTGGGTGACAAGAGTTGGCTGGACCTTACCTGGAGGGCTCAGTGAGAACACCTGCACATAGCGTCTACATGTGGCTTGGGCTTCCTCAGTGCATGGCATCTAGGTTCCAAGATTAGGAGTCCCAAGAAACAGCCAAGAAGGAACTATATTTCCCTTCATGAATTTCCTTCAGTAGTCTCTCAGAATCCCTTTTTCCTAAATTTTTCATAGGAAGTAAGTTACGAAGAGTAGCCTGTATTAGAGGAGTCAGCGATTGGGTTTCATATCTTAATGGAAGAAGTATCAAATGCTTTACAGACATGCTTTAAATCCACCACAGCAAAACCTACTTTATCTTAAGTTTTTCTGGTATATTTGTGCCTAATCTTCTGATTTTGACCTTTCTAAATCGCATTTAGTGATAAATACCTCTCAAAATTACATGATGGAACTTGAGCTAGAGGAAATAATGCCTGATGGAGGGCTGCATGACAAGGCTACTGTGCTACTCTGGGGCCCATGGGACCTGGGGAAGAAAGAACTTTCCAGGAAAGTAATATTAAGCTGACATTTTAGAGATGAATAGGAGTTAACAGATGCAGGAGTTGAGAGTGGGGGCAGGGGGGCTGTAATATAAATGGGTTCCTTCCAAAATCCAGATGTTGAAACTTAATGGCCAACATAATGGTATTAAGAGATAGGACTTTTAAGTGGTGATTAGGTCATTAGGGCTTCTCTCCTAATGAATGAGATTAATGCCCGTATAAAAGAGGCTTCATGCAATCTTCTGCTGGCTTACCCTTCCACTTTCTGTAACATGAGGATGCAGCATTTCTCACCTTCCAAAGGGCAGCATATTGAAAGTGGAGAGCAGCTATATTCGTCCATTCTCATATTGATATAAAGAAATACCTAAGATACTTGAGACTCGGTAATTTATGAAGAAAAGAGGTTTAATTGACTCACAGTTCCACATGGCTGGAGAGGCCTCAGGAACCTTACCATCATAGCAGAAGGCAAAGAAGCAACTACCTTCTTCACAACGTGGCAGGAGAGAGAGTGAGAGCACAGGAAAAACTACCATTTATAAAAACCATCAGATCTCATGAGAACTTACTCACTATCACGAGAACAGCATGGGGGAAAACTGCCTGTGTAATCCAATCACTTCCCTCCCTTGACATGTGAGGATTATAGGTACCTCCCTTGGCATATGGGGGTCAGAATTCAAGATGAGATTTGGGTGGGGACACAGAGCCAAACAATATGAGCAGCCTTCACCAGGCACCAAATCTGCAAGTGACTTGATCTTAGACTTCCCAGCCTCTAGAAGTGTTTGAAATACGTTTCTGTTCTTTATAAATTACCTAGTCTCAGGTATATTCTTATGGCAGCACAAAACAGACTAAGACTGAGGGCAAAGGAGGATGGAGAACTGTAAGCAGAGTACACAGAATGTGTAACTGTCTAGAGGCCCATCAGAATAACTGATGGACATTTAGTATCTCTAGACAAAGTATGGGTGTGCAGGAGTGGGAGAGTGCACTAAAGAGGGAGATGTTTAGATTTTTATCTTGGGAGCAAGAAGGAACTAGGGAGAGATTTTAAGAGAGGATAAATACTATTATAAATGCAAGGGAATGGGCACGTGGTTCGAATGTGGTATTTTCTCCTGATCATGGGAACTAAATTCATATTTATATGTTCCATATTATTCAATAAACGTTTATTGATTAAGTACCTACACATGGCTAGGGACTATAATAAAATAAGACACAGTCCAATGCAGTCACTAATAGAACCTCAAAGGAGGGGAAAATGATCACTAATCCCCTCCAATTGCTGATCCAAAGAGGAATGTTTTCTATCAGTATGAGCATTGTAGCTGACAACAGAACTAGGTTATTTTGCTGAGATCAGGGTTTCCTCTGATCACGGTGATCTCTCAAATCCTCCGATCAGCCCTCTCTGCTATAATAAGGTGATAGGTAAAGGTGACATAACAAAAATTAGATAATATTAATTTAATGCTTACTATTTGCCAATGTTTATCATCATTAACATTGATTATCATATTAAATCTTTACAACTACGTTCTAAGAGAGGTACTTGTTTTCATCAATTCAGGCAGCTGTAACAGAATACCATAAACTGGGTGGCTTATGAACAACACACATCAATTTCTCACAGTTCTGGAGACTAGAGGGCCCAAGATCAAGGTACTGGCAGATTCACTGTCTAGTGAATGTTTCTTTTCTGTTCCATAGATGGCTCCTTATTCCTGTTTTCTCACATGGCAGAAGGGGCAAAGGAGCTCTCTAGGGTCTCTTTTATAAGGGTACTAATCCCATTTTCAAGGTTCCGTCCTTTTGAGCTAATCACTTTGCAAAGACCTCCACCTCCTAATGCCATCACATTAGGGGTTAGGATTTCAACATACACATATTAGAGGAATATAAACATTTAGTATATAGCAGTAGTCTTATTATTCTCCCATTATATACATAGAAAATTGAAGCTCAAAATAAGCAAGTTGTCAAGAACTGTGAAAGGGCTAACAAGTGAGCCAGTTGTGGTTTCATGGATGCTGGCAGAAGACACGAACTTCCTGGGTCAGAGATACAGAACATTTTTTAATCACAGTTATAGAAGTAGCCAGAGTATCAGTATTTCTTCCACCTTCCCTATGAGCCCCAGTTCTCACAGGATGACACAAAGAGAGCCAAGTGACACCTGCATATGCAATTACCTGTATTACAAGAGAAGATCTCTGAGCTTAGGAAACCCAAACGTTTCATAGTGAACAGTAAGGCTGTTAGCTCTTTCCTCTAGAAGGAAACACTATCTCTGTAAACAATCTTAGATAGACCAGAACAAGGAGCAGTCAGTGCCTTATTCATAAGACGTGCAGAAACACAAGAAACACATAATCTTTTCGAACATAAGGCATGTGTCTACGGTCATGAACGGCAACGGTTGGACTCAAACTGGAGCATTGCAGAGCCCACATGCTAACACCAGGCCCTGCTTTCTCCCAGGCTCTCAGGGTGCCTGAAAGATGAGGGTGGCTATGAGAGAACTCATGCAAAGCCAGGGGCTCTCTGGGGCCGCAGGTGTCTTGGGCTATTCTAACCTGCAGCTCATTACCCTAGGGACAGAGGGTCTGCTGCAATTAGCAGGCCAGAGACAGTAGTTTGGGAGTGAACTGGGCTATGAAGGAATGGAAATTGAGACCCAGAAGATTGAAGACAAGTCATGGTGACAGGAAGCAGAGAGTAGGAGTGAGGGCAGAGCTGGGTCTGCTGGAGTCTTTCCCCTACAGCTCAGTCTGAGCTACATGGCTTGTAGAAGGCCCTTGGGTTTCAAGGGTCAGGTCTGAGAAGACCACTGTGAAATACAGGTGAAATACAGCTGTTTGAAGGTGAAAGACCTGTCAGGCAAATGGCATCATAGGATCTGCAGGTTTGGGAACTGAGGGCACGGGCTAACCCTGTCTGCCCATTCCCTCAATCAGTGAAACCTCGGCTCTGGTGACACTGGGTGGTGACACTGGGTGTGGGTACAGCTCAGGAGGAACTTTCAATGGCTGGGGCTCAGTGTTTAACAAAGTTCTAATCTAGGTTAGGGCTCAATGCTGAGGGCCCTTTGGAGTAAAGTCATCTCTTTATTAATGAGATCCAACCCTATCTCTCTGATAGAAATGATGGGAAAAGGTGCCACTTTGGTGCTATTCAAATGAACGAGTGAGAACAGTGGGTGTTTTTAAAACTCTCTCTCTATCATAGGAGGATGGAGCTCATTAGTGAGGGGAATGATTTTGCTGGGGAAAGGCTGTTACAATAAGAAAACATAACCTACTCAAGATGAACCAGATCCAAGTCAATTAGGCCGGGAAAAAAAAGGTGGGGAGAGGGAGAGAGAGAGAGAGTGAGCTTCAAAAATACCACCTCTTTCCTTCCATTCATTTGAATAACAGCAAGGGGACATTTTAGTTTTTTAATCATTTTTTTAGTTGAATCAGTCTGGATCTCATTAATATAGAAATGATTTCACTTAAAAGACCTGGTGTTAAATTCCTGTTCAACTGAGATTAACCAAATCAAACATGATTTGACCAAAAAAGAAAAGTCTAAAGTATTATATCTATTGCTAATACATTACAATCTGACTTTAAAAATATAAAAAGGATACACATGATATTTTTTATTCAGCTTCTTTTGATGTATCTGAAATGCATTTTCCTAGGTAAACTGGTATTGAAATTCACAATGAAATGTGGTTAGCCACTTGAAGTTACTGAAAAAGAGGGAATTCAAATAATTTACGTACGTGTAAGGAGGGGATCTGGCAGACAATGTAAACCATAGAGGAAAAATATCTTCCACTGGGGACATATTTTCCCAGGCTATTCCAGGAATCTTCATTTTATTAATCTTGCCGGGCCACAATTACTTTATGCTGTCAGGTGAATATGCTGAATCCGAAGGTCATTCAACCTCAGCACTATTGATATTTGGGGCCCAAATGCGTGGGCACCTTTGCGTGGGGCCTGTCCTGGGCATTACAGGATGTTTAGCAGTATCCCCGACCTCCACCCATTAGGTGCTAGTAGCAGCACCCACCCAATGTGACAACCAAAAATGTCTCCAAACATTGCAAAATATCCCCAGGATTGAGGGCACAACTGCTTCCCTACCCCTGGGGACATCACCCCCCACCCCACCTCATTGATAACCATGCTTTGAAGGTCATCTTGGCAAGGAAACTAAAGGAAGCAAAGTGCATAGAACAATAAATGTGCTTGGGTGCAATTGACGGTCCTAACTTTGTTCCAGAAGTTCCTCTGGAGAACCTTGACTTCCCTCCTTGCCTCCAACCTGCATTCTGCTCTAGTTTGCTTTCTACTCTCCCTTCATGGTAATTTTACTAAAGGGCTATTTTCACCTCACCTTTGCTAGGTACCTCTGGGCGGGAAGTGGGGGTGACATTCTGAGGTCACTCACTCTCTGAAAGACAACCAGGTGTGGCAAAGAACAGAGCCTTTAAAAACAGCCATGGCAGAGTTGGAGTCTCAGTTCTTTCGTTTCCTAGACAGAAGATCTTTGATGAATGCTTAACCTGCTTAAGAGTAAATAAAGCTGTTACCACAGATATACCCATGGCAAAGAGACAGAGAGAAAGAGGAGAAGTAGCCTAGCTTCTCCCTTCCACCTGCTGCCAGGTCTCTTGTCCAGGGCTGTCAATGGCCACATTCGGGTGGAAAACAGCTGACCAGTTTAAAACCTGGAGAAGAACCAGCAAAAGTCAACCATCTCAGAAAGAGAGCTCAATGAGACCCGAGCAAGGACTGGGTCTAAGCACAAAGTGGGTCCAGAACCAGTGCCAATATCCAACAGCATGGATATGTGCTCATTTTACACCAATTTCATCTTTTGTTGTGGTTTCCCTGACTCTTCTGAGTTAGCAACTGCTGTTGATAGTTGAGTCCAATACACCATCAGGAACAAACCATGGTGGTCACAGCTTTATTAGTTACTTTATGTTCTGAGCCAACCAGAACCAGAACCAGATTCAAGAGAGTCTTGGACACATCCTCTTATGATTCCACTGGAAGAGCTTCCTGGGATGGAGAAGGGACTCTGCTGACATAAGGCTCTAGGGCAGGGATGGGCAAACTTTCTCTGTACAGGGCTAGCTAGAAATACAAGGCTCTGCCAGCCATACTACAGCTGTTGCAACTACTTAGTTCTACTGTTGTAATGCAAAAGTAGCTGTAGACAGTACCCAACCAAATGGATGTAGCTCTGTTCCAATAAAACTTTATTTACAAAAACAATGGGCTGGACTTGGCCCGATGGATGTAGTGTGGCGATCCCTGCTCTGTGGGGCTAAACAATGGAGTCCTACTGCACCAAAGATAGCAGCTCAGTTGGATTGTCTTGCTCGCATGAAATCATTTATTTGTAGCCACTATTTAAGGGAAGGTAAGTTCCAGTTTATAAAATACTTTTTGTTTAATGGTTTATGTTTAATGTAAATGTAGAGTTACATTATTCACACTTAAAAATACACCACTGATCAGGAGATTATTAAAAATGATTTAAATGGAGAGACAGACCTAATTGCACAGAAAAAAAAATAATTTTCCACAGGGTATATACTTCTTCTCTTGCAGAAAAGCACGTCAGTTTCCTTGGCAAATTCACAGCCTGGCACTCCGATGTTCTTAGTATTCATGCACGCTACTAATGGATTTACAATTGCAAATCAGCCCTGTATGGGAGCTGGTGATATTTTAGACTGTGTTTATTACATCTCTTGTGTGCCTGTACACTTGTGTGATGCTCACTCTTTCTTCTCCCAGAACAATTAGCAATGGGCCGACCTCCCATTGTTGTATTAGCGTAGGGTCTATGATGTGGAGAAGGTACTGGGCTTCTTTTCACTCTCCCTCCACAGTATCCCTTGTCTTTCCAGCTAGCAAGCAGCTTTCTCTCACAGGAATACAAGAAGAGCAGCTTTCATTTAGATCTGTCTTCACCTAGGATGTTTAAGGAGCTCTAACACACGTGCACCATGCACCAGCTGGTCTGGAAAGGTATACGGAATCCACAGCCATGTTCCCATCTCTGCTTGCATAATGCCTGTCCTGCAGTTCCTCCCACACCCCTGCCAGCTCTCAGCATGCAATTCCCTTTATCTCCTGTCCTCTGGGACCCATCTCAGATTCCCCTTTAAAGATTCAAGTTGGTATGGCTGCCCTGACTTTGCCTTATTCAGGATGAGCGATACCACTTGGAGGGTGGGGTGTGGCTTTTGGTCTCAGACAGATCCAGGTTCCAATCCCAGCTCACTGTGTGACTTTAGGCAAAATACCCTGCCTCAGTGTCCTCATTAGTAAAATGGAAGTAATGACACCTGTTATGGGCTGAATTATGCCTCTGCCTCCCAGTTCATATGTGGAATGAAGATGACCTTAGAGTGTGCCTATATTTGTAGACAGGGCCTTCAAAGATGTAATTAGGTTGCAATGAGGTCCTCAGAGTGGTCCCTGGTTCAACCTGACTTGAAGACATGTGAAGACATGAAGACTTGAAAACCATGTGAAGACACAGACAAAACACCTACCACCCAAGGAGAGAGACCTCAGAAAAAAATCAAACTTGCTTACACCTTGATCTTGAACTTTTAGACTTTGGAGCAACAAAAATATCTATTTCCGTTGTGTAACCCCCCCAGTCTGCAGTACCTTGTTATGAAGGTGCCTTTGTTGTGAAGGTTCCCAATAAGATTCAGTTCCTAGGATCTTATTGAGAAGTTGTTGCCCAAAAACTCAAGATGTTTCTTGTTTGTCAGGAATTTTCCCCCCAGTTGTGACCACTTACCTTATAATGCCTGAGAGGCCCACCTGACAATCACATGACAGTCATCTGCTAATCACCTGATATTCTTTGGGGCCCTTTCCTGTCCTGCTCTTCTCTGTCAATCTACCTATTATAACAATGGGAAGCAGGACCAAGCAGGGTAACCTGCTCACAAAGTGGTCAGGCCCACCAGAGACAGCACACTTGTCACCCCAAAAACTGGGGTTGGTTTGCCTGGTGAGTAACAAAGACTCTCCATGAGAAGGCAAGTTTTGATGGAGTTTTATTACTTGGCCCAAAGTAGGAAGACACTGGGAGTATTGTCCAAAACGGTGTCTCACCTAGGGAAGGTGACAGGACGGTCTCATGGGGTGATGGGGAGGGGAGAAGGTCCAGCATCACTTGTAGAGCAGGGTTCCAAGTTGGGCAGAGACAGCAAGTCATCATGCCAGCATACGGGTCACGTGCTATGGTAATAAAATGGTATTAGTCCATTTTTTTGCTGCTAATAAAGACATACCTGAGACTGGGTAATTTATAAAGGAAAGAGGTTTAATTGACTGACAGTTCTGCATGGCTGGAGAGACCTCAGAAAACTTACAATCACGACGGAAGGGGAAGCAAACACGTTCTTCTTCACATGGCGGCAGGAAGGAGAATGAGTGCCCAGTGAAGGGGGAAGACCCTTATAAAAGCATCAGATTTCATAATAACTAACTCACTATCATAAGAAAAGAATGGGGGGAACTACCCCCATGATTCAAGTGTCTCCACCTGGTCCCTCTCACGATACATAGGGATTGTGGGAATTACAATTCAACATGAGATTTGGGTGGGGACACAGCCAAACCATATCAGAAGCTATAGCTCTTTCCAGGGTAAATACTTTAGTACGATCACAAGGAAAGCTTATTCAGGTTCATCTATAAGTTGCCAGGGTCTGTCAGGAGCTGGTTCCAATCAACAAGGTGACCACATTCCACACAGACTTTGAGGAAAAACAGGGCAGAAGGTTGTAAAACAGGATGATGACTTAAGTTGATTAAATTCCTATAATCCCTGGAGACCCTCCCTCTCTGCTTACACACTCACTTCTGGCAACACAGCCTTCAAGAATTAAGCAGATTCCACTGTTAGAGAGTTTTTCATTAGTCTACACTACACTTATTTCCTTTACCTCCCTTCTATGGCTCCTATTTAACTTTCAAAGACTTATAAAACAAATGATATCTTTGATCATAAGTGCTTCTGAGTCTGAGTTTATCTTCTTGAGGATAAATGAGACTAGATCTTTAACTGATTCTCCTGTGATATGATTTTAAATCTCTCTGCCTCTCTCTTTGATACCTCTGAACGACTTGGCCTTTCTATTGAAACAGTCCATGCAGCAAGGGTGACCAAGACAACCATAATCCCAGAGTTGTGTCTACTCTTTGTGCTCAGGATGACTATTTCTGTGGGATTTTTTGCACTTATGTATCAGACCTCACAAGGTTCATCAAGATGGAAAAGACACTCTTTAATTAGGTTAATATTTTATTTATGTTGCATTCAGCCCCTGGTCATGTCTGACAGAGGTTCTATTTACAGTCTCGCCAAATACCACAGAATCAATCAACAGGACATAAATTTACTTTTCCAAAAGATGCTATTTGAATGAGATTTACATTTGAAAGTTTGTGTTTGCATTTCTTTGCAGCCTCCCTTCCTGATTCATTCTCTCAGGACAACCCTCTACAAGAATATCAGCTTACACAAGCTTCCCCACGGTTTCAGGATGTTACTTTTTCTGCCCCTTCTGTGCAGATTAAGAGTCTTAAAAAAATAAGGAGAAGTGTGTCTGGAAAATGAGTGAACCAGAAGTCAGACAACTCATTATTGCAAAACTACAACTACTACTTATCCTCCTAAAAGGAATAATGGCATAGCATGAATGAGAGACAGAATTTAGGAAGGTTCTACTAAGTGTTTGACACCATTAAACCCTTTATATTTCCTACCTCGAAGCACCAAAACAACTTCATTGGGATATACGATGATTTGTTTGTCTGTGAAGCATATTCCTAAAGCAGGAATGGGTAAATAGGAAAGCTGTGTGTGTAATGCACAAGAAAGAGTTGGTTCATGTGAGATTTAATTTTCTCTCTATATTAGATTTTTCTCAATGAGTAACAGCAGCTAAACAACGTGCACTAGCCCAGCGGGTCACACCAAGCTAGGGAAGAGAATAGTCCTGTACTGATGCTTATTCTCACCCTGGTCTTTGTCTTGACGCAGTTTCGCCACATGCTCTTTCTTGGAAGTGCTTATGTCCTGGTTCCTCCCAGTCTTGAAACATTTTGTCCTTGTCTCAATTCAGCAGCCATAATCTTTCATCCCACCTGCTTTCATGAAGAATTTCTCTGTGTGTTACAGGTAATGCACTACAGTTATTGTAGAATGTTTTTATTGATCAACATTTAACATATTTCTGTAAATGGCACTATCATTTTTGTTCATATTTTTAGGGGGTTGGAGACTATGTTACATACCTTTTGAGTTGTTAGGTCTCCGTGCTATTTCTGCCATAAGCCCTGTTATTTTTGGTGTGTGATTTTGCAGAATGCAAGCGTTTTCAGGAGTGCATATATCGCGTCATAGCAGGAAGCTATTCAATAAGGACATTGCTGCTCTCAGAGGTCAGGGAACATCCACAGGACCACACAGCTGGGAAGTTCTTTGGGCTTGATCTAAGCCAGGTACTTCTATGTGCCCATGCTGTCTCTGCAACCCTCATGGCCAGGGTCATCCAAGGGTGTTGTTACTTTTTTATGCCCTGTGTCCTCAGGCAAGAAGGCATTTATCATACTGAATTTATAAAACAGTAGTCAGTACTTCCTTTTCCCTGAAGCCTCAAACCAAATTATGAAAGAAAAAGAATTATGTAAAAATAAATAATAGAAATAAAAATAAAATTCAGACAGAATGCAATACCTTCTACCTTATCTCTTCCTAGGTGCTTAGTTTATGGGAAACATTGTATAAAATATGCTGTGGGCAGAGCCTAGTACATAATAGATGCTCAGTAAAATAGTATTATAACTAACATTTGAATCTAAGAGACTTACTGATACTTAAAACTTGAAATAGGAAGCAAATCAACAGTATTCGTCAGTGTCCCCCAGATTCTGTCTTGGCTAACCCAGTGAAAACTGCTTTCTCCAACACACGAACACACACACACACACACACACACACATGTGTGTTGATTTACTTATCTTAATGCTAAAAATTATCAATATAAACCTCCCCCAATTGCTGTGACACTGCTTTGTGAATGAAGCAAAATAAACCTTAACCTTTGCATTGGTACCTCCTAAATTAAGGAGCATTTTTTAGTCTTAGAGGAGAATGTTGTCTTAAATGTCTTCCAATGTGTAGCTTATGCTTGCCTGTTTTTGCATGTTATATGTAAATGAATGACAGTATATACTTTCTCCCCTGTCTAGTGCCTCAAACCTCATGCATGAAGTCAATTTTCTGTGTGAATGGACATGTCCCTCAAGATTATGATCCAGTGAAAAGAAGCAGGACTTCTGGACAGAAGGACTCATGAGCAGCATGGGACCAGCTGTTGGTTGCTGGAGCCAAATCCTGCTTTCACTTTTTTGCCAGCTTTTCTGCCTGGGGTACATTCTATCCTATCCCTTCTCAAAGCCTCAGTTTCCTTGCCTCAACACAGAGACTCATTGTCTCTTCCTTGCAGCATTTTTTGTGGATTAAGTGAATGAAAGGCCGTGAATTAAAGAACATTAAAGGATGTTCTTTGGGCTATGGAGGGCTATTGGAATATAAGGGATGAGGGTGAGAATAAGATAAACAGTCATTATGTAGAGTCATCTCCCCATGGCATGGGCACGTGTGATGTGGTTTCAAGGCATCATCTCATGTAGTCACTTGTTGGTATGTGCTGGAAGGGAGTGCTGTCACCTGCTTCTGTGTGAGCATGTGTTAGGTATAGCATTATTCTTTACAAGTGACATGGACACATGTCCATGCAAGGAAATTAATGTTCTCATCACAACTGACTCCTCTGGCAGGAACAAGTGGTTCACATACCAGCGAGAACAGAGATGGCAGAGAGAGGCCACAACAAGGGGTGACATGACCTCCATGGAACTACGAGCGTATCTCAGCACTACGTTTCAGTTAAAAGAAATACAATAAATCTCTCTTGCTCCACAGTGACCCAGGCAGGCAGGGAAATCCACCAGCAAAGGTGGCAAATGTTCCAAATCAAAGGATGCGTCCAAAGACATGCCCCATCCTCTAAATCCTCTGTGGACTGCTTTCATACTGGCAGGTCAAGTTAATAAACTATTTTGAGTCTTTGCAAGGGTTCATGAGAAAAATGACTGTGGGGCATCCCAGGCCACATCTTGGGTGCTTGACATGATAGCGACCCTGTCAAAGTTACATGTCTCCACTGCCAGATGCCTCCTTCCCTTTCCAAAAGCCCCTGCTCTCTTCCCCATTCATCCTTTATCAGCCTACTCAGCCTTGACTGGGCCTCGGGAAGTTCCTATCTTCTCATAACCTTAAGGCTCATTAAATTGGACCCAGTTGGTGGATGGGAATGCCTAGTCCTGTTAATCAGGAAGACAACAAGTGTTTATTGTCAGGCTACTACATTAGGTGTTGATAGAGTAGATGAGTAGGTATTAGCATTGCTATTTTACAGGTAAGAAAATGAGGACTCAAGGCAAAGTCAAGGTTAAGGCTCAGGTCACAAATGAATTCTTTATTACTGTATTTAGTATTTATTTATGAGTACCCACCATATGCTGACACCTGTGCTGGGTGCTGGGGAGTCAGCTGTCCCCATGCTGGTTGTGCCACACCCTAATGGAGCTGGCTTTCAAATTGTCCTTGAAGTGCTCCACAGGCACCATGGTCAATACATTCTGTCTCCCATAGGTAATATTTGCTTCAAACCGGCACCATCTGGTTGTCCAGGAAGTTCTCCAGGAAAAGTAACTCTTGTAAGAACAACGTCTGACTTAATCCAAGGTTTATGAAATATTAGAGTTGGAAGGAGCCTTAGAAGTAATTTAATCCATTGTTTTGTGTTCGTTCTCCCAAATTATCCTACTCTGAACCATTGGGGTTCTTGGAAGCCCTTGGGTGTCTTGAAAGCATGTGATACGGTGCTACAAGGTGGGGGGCTGGACCAAGAGCAAACCCCACCTCAGACACATCCTCACATGCACAGCCCCGACTTCAAGGAGAAGAGTCCTACTCTTACGTGGCTCTCAAGTTAGGCTTCCAGGATTGCCTTCTTTTGAATCAGCCTTCTCTGTCCTTCTACCTTCTCTACCTTCTACCTTCTCTACTCTTCTACACCCTGAAAAAAGTTCGACACCACTGATCTAGTCCCACTCTTTTGACCAATACTCAGCTGAGGCCAGAGTTTTTATATGGCTCTCCCCAGGCTACACAGTGGGTTCACTGTAGAGTTGTGGTCTTCATCCTCTGACAGCTCTATTTCCACTGCAGAGAGTGGCCTGTCATCAGTGAAAGTTTAAGGAGCAATTACGAATCCTCAAGTCATGTCCTAGAACTCACAGTGGCCTTCCCCAGTCCCAGATGGCCAGGGCATCTCATTCTACCAGTCACTTGGCCAGGCACAATTGTTCAATGGCAGAGAACTGGTAGAACAATAGACTCTGTCAAATAAATGAAGTGGAGATGGATTTCATGAGATGATGGCTTTATTATCCCTGGGAAAAATAAAAAAGTGCCTAAAAAGCTTGGCTGCAGACCCAGAGGCTCAATGTTATTTCATTTCAATGTCTTGTCCACACCATGTGTCATTCCAGGCCACTGAATGTGCTTAACAATCATTTATGTTCCCAAGAAGCTCAGTGTCTACTGGAGCAAACAGGCTTGTCAAAAGAAGACACTGAAGAGGAGAGGTGAAGTCTTTGGCAGAAGGGAGCTGAGAGATCTTTATAGAAGGGGAGCATCTCCACTGGGTTACGTTAGAATAAGGAGAAGCTAAATGAAATACACACACAAATGCACACAATCAGTAAACTTTGTTGTTCTTTGTTAGTTCTGTCTTTGCATCTGCAAAATTGGTTTGGAAATTGCAAAACTGTGGGGACTGAGCATGCAAAACCACGGGGACTGAGCATGCAACCCCACAATCAGCCTATGGGTTCATTCTTTACCAATGATCAGATGGTGTGGCTTTTACAGTTTTTAGTAGCAAGGACCAAAGCCCTTACTTTCTTGTTGTGAGTCTGACTGGGGCTTCCTATGTGCTTCCAAACTCTGTCTCTTATGGAGAGGTGGAACCTAAAGAAAGCAAATGTCTTTTTTTGAGCCAGCAGTTTCTTGGACAAGGTGACAGTTTGTCCCAGAGAGCTGCATGTTCCAAGGAGACTGCATTCATCACCCACCCCTCTGAAACCAGAGCTGTTTGTCTTGAGTCAGCATTATATGGCTGTGCTTGCTATACAGTTTTGCTCTAAATAATAGTTCTAGCATTAAAAATAATTTAACATTTTGAAATTGCGAAATTATCTCCTCACAGCATTTGACTTTGCATTTGACAATGTTCAGGCATTTACCAAATGCCAATAATTGGCACTTCATTACTTCTTTAATTCTTGCTCCATCTCTGGGGTGCAGACAAAATCCATCTTTTTACCAAAGTTGGAGACTGGGGCTCCCAGAGGCAATGGTTTCATTGATGGATCTCAACATCACAAGTGAGAGACCCCAAACCCCAAATCTTTGATTCAGAAGTCCCTGGCCATGCCACTCTGCCATTAAAACAAACAAGCAAGATCCCAAGGAAGCAGTATATTTCAAACAAATCTGTAGCGTCCCAAAGTAGCTGTGTTGAAGGGTGGTAGATATTCAGAAGGCCAGGTACTAAAGTGTTCATTAAAAATTAGTAACAGTTATATTATCATATGGTCTCAAGATGTGCATATTTCTTATTGCAAGCATTTGAACCAAAAGCATAGAAGGGAGAGAATGATACAACTCTAGTACATAAAAAAAAAGAGAGAGAGAGAAAGAAAAAAGACAAGGAAAATTCTCCACAGTCTTTCTAAGGAGAGCCCACCCTTAATCCCATAGTGGAGAATGTCTTCCAGGGGAGGCATTGTCTGGCTCCAGCTAAAGCAAGCAGCCACGTTCTTCGAGAGAAGTCTCCATCAAAGAAGAATGCCCCAAATGAAAAGAATGTCCCAATGTGGTCTCTGGGATGGACAAGTCAGTGCTGCTAAAGGAAACCTAATGGATGTTCAAGACCCTGACAGGAAGGCACTGACAAAAGCACCATCTGCCAAAGTCACCTGTCTTAGGTCAGTGTATGTGTGTGTGTGTGTGTGGTCTTTTTAACCATTTTCATCCAAGACCCTAGTAGGTCATCTGCCAAGTGACATTGATGGCACCAGCCATGGCCTCTCATCTCCTACCCTGCTTCACTCCCACATGTCCAATGAGTCTAGGCTTAAACATCACTTCCACTGGAAAGCCTTCACTCCCTCTCCTAGATGAGCCTCAACATTCCTCTTGGAATTTTTCATCATCCAAGATGGGGGCATTAAAAAATGTTTTCGGCCAGGCGCATTGGGCGTTGGTGGCTCACGCCTGTAATCCCGGCACTTTGGGAAGCCGAGGTGGGCAGATCACGAGGTCAGGAGTTCAAGACCAGCCTAGCCAACATGGTGAAACCCCATCTCTACTAAAGATACAAAAAAAATTAGCCGGGCCTGGTGGTACGTGCCTGTAACCTCAGCTACTCTGGAGGCTGAGGCTGGAGAATCTCTTGAACCTGGGAGACAGAGGTTGCAGTGAGCCAAGATTGCTCCATTGCACACCAGGCTGGGTGACAGGGTAAGACTCCATCTCAAAAAGAAAAAAAAGTTTTCATATTACCCTGTTCTCCCCTAATCATTGGACTTGATGCAATGCAATGTAATTGCCTGGTTTCTGGTCTGCATGTTACTGGCTCCACTACTTACTGTGAAATTATATGTTTTTAAGGACAAAAATCTTGTGCCATATTAAAGAAGAACTCCACAGACATCCCCACAGTGTATATAATAATCAGTTAGTAAATGTAATTCAATGATTTTACTTAATGAATAAATAGACATCAGGTAAACACAGCAACCTGGAATATTTTAGCATCTTAGGGATGGACCTGGGGAAAAAGCCAGGGTAAAGAGCACAGTGTTTTCATTAACCTTGCATTGTGCATATATTAATATTATACATTTTCTGCAGGCGAGAAAGAGAGATGGGTGGGCCCTGTCTTCTCTCCCATCATTAGCATGTCCATGCTCATAAGCCCTGCTCAGATTATTAGTACCTTCTTTCCTTGCTGAGGACTTCCTCTGGCCATCAGAACTCACCTGGACCATGTGGGCAGAGGGCCAGAAGGGCTTGGGGCTGCCCCTTCAGCAGCACCCACCCACACCTACAGCCACTGGGGAATCCATACCCTGCCTCCCTTGCCACCTGTGTGGGATCTTAAATGGATTAAACTCCTGTTGCCTTGGTGGTAAACAGCTTGTTAATACGCTCTTCTCTAATTCACTTCCTCATTTTCCTATAGGTATTTTTGGGTTCATGACCTGATATAGTTTGAATATGTGTCCCCTTTGAATGTCATGTTAAAATGTGACCTCCACTGTTAGCGGTGAGGCCTAGTGGGAGGTGTTTGTGTCAAGGGAGTGGATTCCTGATGAATGGTTTGGTGCCATCCCCATAGTGATGAGGGAGTTCTCACTCTGGTAGTTCACACAAGAGCTGGATGTTTAAAGAGCCTGGCACCTCCCCTTTCTCTTGCTTGCATCTTCTCACCGTGGGATACATCGGCTCCTCCTTGCTTTCTGCCATGAGTGGAAGCTTCCTGAGGCCTCACCAGAAGCAGATGCTGGAACCATGCTTTCTGTACAGCCTGCATAACTGTGAGCCAAAATAAACCTCTTTTCTTTATAAATTATTCCACCTAAGGCATTCCTTCAGAGCAATGCAAATAGACCAACACATGACCCAACTAAACTATCTTTGTATTAATGTTTTTCTATAAGCACAGATGAAAACTAAGAAGCCACGCTGGTTGTGTGGAGCCCCGTACTCCATGATTTAAGGCCTGAGTTTGTCCTGAGGGCTGAGTGGCAGCTTACAGGGAGGCATGGTCAGAGTCGCCTTCTAGAAAGCTGGCACTGGTCACTGCATGGAGTAGACAGAGCAAACGTGCTGTAACGGTAGTGAATTAGAAAGTTGAAGTTACAATCCAAGGGACTCACAACCTAGCCTGCACTTCTAAAGGTGCCTTTTCTTTAGAAGATGCCAGTTCCTTGCCTCTCACCGTAAGATATCACACACAGGAATGCCTTCCAGCTTGGACGTGGAGGCATCCTTCCAGCACCTCTTAAGCAATGTGCCCCACCTCCCATTGCCTGAAAAGAGACAATCCCTGTGTCATTTGAGAGGATAAGCAATTTGGAAGCTCAACTTCTTTCTGCTGGCTCCAAACTGCATTCTCAGTGTTTCTTGGAAAATAAAAGGGGGCCTTTTGAATATGAATAATTGGGGAAAAAAGCCAGCAAAATATTCAAAAAAAGGCCAAGTCCTTCCCCTAAGAATCAGGGCAAGGGCCATCTCCCTCGGCCTCTATTTAAATCTTGACCTTGTAGCAATTTCTATTACTGCCCCTGTGGACCCTGAACACCAACTAGTGAAGCCATGAAACAAGTTGGGGAAATGAAGACAGGAGCAATCAGTGGGAACTTAATTACCTTCCTCATATGAACTCGCCTACCTCCCTCATAACGCATTTAAACTCAGAGGAGGAAAACATGCAGTGTCAACTTACTGCTCCTGACACTCATCAGACAATGCAAGCCTCAGCCTCCAAAAACCAAACCATGAAGGGCACTTCCAAGAGTAGCTGAAGACTGGACATCGTCATCCCTCCAAGTAGGCATATGCTCCCTTGGCCAGCTGCCCCAAAGTGATGCCAGATCTTTCCTCAAAGGGAGTTTCTTCTATGGAAGTACCACTTCTTTCTTCTCTAAGTACCTGTTCGTTGTAAGCAGAGAGAAGATGAGATGATAGATGTTTTGTCCTTGCAGATTACAAGGACAAACTTGCTTGTAGTCTACTGCTTTGGCCTTGTAGACTACACTGGTGCTTTTAACATTCCAAATAGCTTGATTATTCACAAATTACCAGCCCGAGAGTTTGAGAGGTTAACTAACAGACTCGAGCTTATTCAACCACTAAGAAACAATGAGACACTGCCCATCTCCAAAGCAATTTTTCCAACTGATTCCAGACATTCTGTGATGAGACAGAGAAATTCACTTGGAGGACCACACTTTATGGCTTATTGAAATGTTCTTATTTCAGTACTGTTACTTAAAATGACCTACACAAGCCTCGACTTTTGATCAAACAGGCCAAGCCATTCTCTGGAGAAATTGGAGGATCTGAGTTGGGCTTTTGATGGGTCTGAACTTGAATTCCACATTTTGGCTAAAGCTCCTCTGGTTGCATGTAGAGAGAACCACTTCAATGAATTTCCACAAATGCATACACTTCAGGACAACGAATTATCTTACGCAATCGAAGACAGCAGGTATCAGAGAGCCACATAAGGAACTGGAAACAGGTTGGAAAGCTGTTAAGAAGCCAGAAGACTCCCCTCCTGCCTCAACCCCACTTAGCAATTGGACTCTATTCATCTCTCTCTCGCAGCTAAATCTTCAGACAAGTTCATAACACGCAGGACACTTGTGAAGCCCCTAAGGTACACGGTCCCAATCCAAGCACCCTGCCCTGAGCGAACAGCACTTCTCAATCCCTTGGACAAACTCTCTTTTCCATAGACTGTAGAGTCTAATTTCAGGGCAAGATGACTTATGAAGCACATATTAATGCCATCCTTCCTGCTCTGAACACATGGAAATGTTAGGTGACGTATAAATTATCAAACATGTATTTAGCTGTGCTTCAAAGCAAGCAAGAAAATGTGCAGGGGCCAGTCATGTAGAAGAAACTCAGAGTTCTGAGTATATGGCCCAAATGGGGTGCTCTGGACCAGACATATGGAGCCATGGAAACCACTGCTTTCCCTGCAGGTCTAAGAGTTGCCTTCTGGAAAGCTGGCACTGGACTCTGCATAGAGTGGACAGAGAAAACATGGAGTAAGGGAGATGAATTAGAAAGCTGGAGTTAGAGTCCAAGGGACATACGCTCAGGAGCAGAAAGCAGAGGACCAGGACAATAAGCATGAAGCCATGGGTCTTTTTTACGTTGTCCTTCTGTGAACTGGAACTGGAACTGGAACATCTTAACTCCCTGTGCAAAAGCTTGCTGCCGACCCAAAGCCATGGAGGAAAAGTTGAGAAACCAAAAGGTGCACAGCAGTAGGTTCAGAATTCAAATAGAGTAACCCAAGAAATACAGAAACCCCAACCCAAGGCCCCTGAAATTCATTCACAGCCAGTGAACTCTGCATGGTCTAAGCAGAGGCAAGTTCCAAATTTCTCAAAAGGACAACTTCATGCTCAAGGATGTGAGAGAAGAGAATGTCCATTGAAGATAATGCCCTTGGGAAGTGACCTTGAACTCAAGAATTGCGAACATACACCACCAGAAATAATAGTCTATAGATTGAGAGATGGAAAACTGAGACCCATGGGGCCATATAAAGTAGAGAAGTCTGAAAGTTTTTACGATAAAAATATTTAATATGTTCAAAGATAAAAGGGAACATCATACATAAAGCAAAAACCAACAAAGGAAGCTATATAGTAACAATAACCAGTTAGGAAGCCTAGATATGAAAGTAATAAAATAAAAATAAGAATTTAATTTTAATTTAAATAACTGAGTAAAACAGTTGTTGTAGCACAGAAAATTAGAGAATGAGCAAATTGGGAGATAGAGAAATGTAAAGTTTATCTGTCAGAAGGACCAAAAGATGGAATATATGAAAGATAAGTTTAGGCCGGGCGCGGTGGCTCAAGCCTGTAATCCCAGCACTTTGGGAGGCCGAGACGGGCGGATCACGAGGTCGGGAGATCGAGACCATCCTGGTTAACACGGTGAAACCCCGTCTCTACTAAAAAATACAAAAAACTAGCCGGGCGAGGTGGCGGGCGCCTGTAGTCCCAGCTACTCCGGAGGCTGAGGCGGGAGAATGGCGTGAACCCGGGAGGCGGAGCTTGCAGTGAGCCGAGATCCGGCCACTGCACTCCAGCCTGGGTGACAGCGCGAGACTCCGTCTCAAAAAAAAAAAAATAAAATAAAATAAAAAAAAAAAAAGAAAGATAAGTTTAAAGATACAGAAGCTCAAATTTTCCTATAAGAAAACAGGTGGAGAGAAAACAGTATTGCAGAAAAATGATTTTTGAAGTGTCAATGGCTGACTGACATGTATGCAGCAATGAACACAGTCGTTAGTAAAGTGCAAACAGAATCTGCTTGCAAGGGTCTGAGGCAACAGATACGTCATTCTCGCTTTCTACCTTTCCCTTTGGTTCTACCTGGAACTTCAGAGAAGGTCAGAGCTTCAGACACCAAATTATGAGCGTGAAGTGACCTAGAGGCCATTGAAAAGGAAACAGCAGGGCCAGATCTCTGCGTATGTGGCACAGTTAGCACACAAGCCATAGTTGGCTCTTTTTTTTTTTTTTTTTTTTTTTTTTGAGACGGAGTCTCGCACTGTCACCCAGGCTGGAGTGCAGTGGCACGATCTTGGCTCACTGCAACCTCCACCTCCCAGGTTCAAGCGATTCTCTTGCCTCAGCCTCCCGAGTAGCTGGGATTACAGGTGTGTGACATCACGCCCAGCTGATTTTTGTGTTTTTAATAGAGACGGTGTTTCACAATGTTGGCCAGGATGGTCTCGATCTCTGACCTTGTGATCCGCCCACCTCGGCCTCCCAAAGTGCTGGGATTACCAGTGCCCAGCCCTGATTTTGTTATCCAATGAGGAAAATAAAACTTGGATGGGTTTAAATTATTGTTTTGAAGAACACTCTACTATTCATAGTTGACATAACCTTTAACAGATTCAAAAAAATAGATTTTCAGATACCTAAAAACTAAGATAATTCTGTCCACAGATCTTCACTTGAAGATCCTTTCATTGGAAGAAGAAACTTCAGTAAGAAAGAAAATTAAGCCAGAAGAAATAAGCGGAAACCAAGAGGCAATAATGAGTAAACACGCTGGTCATACATGATGGAAATGCTGAATCAGGATTGACTTTATATAATAATAATCATTATTATTTTATTACTGCTAATCTTTGGTGCATAAAAATGATTTGGAACTGAAATATTAGATGATAACTGTGAGTTCAGAGAAATGAGTGGAATTCAGAGTGAATTAAAGGACTTTAAGGTCTTTGCCTCATTTGTGAGGACAATGGAAGGAATGATTTGTTTTAGATTTTGTTTAAAGGTGCAAATTTAGAAATTGAGGGTAGCTATAGCAGAATGGTCAGCATTCCTCTTTTTTTTTTTTTTTTTGAGACAGGGTCTCACTCTGTCACCCAGGCTGGAGTTCAGTGGCTTGATCTCGGGTCACTGCAACCTATGCCTCCATGGTTCAAGCAATTCTCTTGCCTCAGTCTCCCCAGTAGCTGGGACTACAGGCACACACCACCAGGCCCAGCTAATTTTTGTATTTTTAGTAGAGGTGGGGTTTCACCATGTTGGCCAGGATGCTCTGGATCTCTTGACCTCATGATCTGCCCACCTCGGCCTCCCAAAGTGCTGGGATTACAGGCGTGAGGCACCGCACCCGGCCTCAGCACTCCTCTTTAATTCTTTCTGATAATTTTACCACGCACACCTGCAGAGATTTGTTCAGCTATGCAGGACCTGGCTCACCAAGCAATGGTGAAATAGCAGGACCATGGAGTAACACTGCAGTTAACAGTGGTCTGTCCTTGAGATGGCCGTGGGGGCATAACTTAGAGAGAAGACGGTGAGTGGTTTAGCAAGCATCTTGAAGGTGACCTTCCCCCTCTGGGACCATAGACGAATCATCTGTCTAGTTGGGTGACTCTGGATAATTCACATCTTTTTAGTGACCTTTTTTTCCCAATCTTTCATGCAGTGGGGCTTGTTAACACTCATTTCCTACTTACAGGACTGTTTTGTGAAATATGGTAACGTGTGCAAACACTCATTATAAAGGAGTGCTGGACTAACTTCATTAGTTGTCATTTTTACATTCCAGTGCTTTTTGGGAGTGTTTTCCATCCCAGAAATCAGCCTTGCCTCCAGAATAGAACCAACTATTCGCCTTTGTACAGAGTTTTTGAGCTTTCCTCTTGAGTTTAAGTAGACACTCAATGAACTTCGATTGAATCACTCACATTCGTGATAATAGAGAGAAATCATTGGCAGGGAATTGTTGGCTTCCCTTGAACTAAAGAATTCCTGAGGACAAGAATAATAGACTTTAGGCAGCGTGAGGGATGGGGAGTGAATCACAGAACAAAATGCATGGCCGAGAGAGGGGCGGGTGTGGCGGTGTCTGGCATGCTGACCGGTGTGTTGTCTCACTGTCTCCAGAAGAGAGACATGGAGGATCTTTCTACTTCATTTTTCCTCCTGACACATTGCTTATTTAAAGTGACACAAATTCCACTCACTGTCTTTGAGGATGATTGTCTAAGAAAAAAACAAAACAGCTTGTTTTACTTTTTGTACTTTAAATCCTCCTAATCCACTCTCTCTTGGCTTGGCGTGCCTTCTGGAACAGAGAAGGTGCCAGGCGCCGGCTCCTGCCTGTCTCTGCCAAACCCAAGTCCCTGGTTTGCTCCTGGGGAGGAGGGACCCACACACTCCCTAAGCGTACTGGGGGCCCCTGGGGACAGCAGCCTCAGCTCCCCACACTCCTACAGCTGCCTTTCATGATTTCCTAGCAGCACAGCTCCCAAGTCTTTCCTCCCTGTGCCTGTGTGGGGTTTGCTCAAGGTCCTCTCTCTTCCCCATGCCGGTTTGTGTGCATGAAAGTCTCTGACAGCATTTAGTAATTTCTTCCATGGCCTGGCTGCCCTCACTCAAGTTGGATCAGTGACCCAGTTCCTATCTCTTAGCTTCTCTGAGGGAAAGTGCTATCCATGGTCACAGGTACTCTATTTAATCTTTACAGGAACTCAAGGAGAAGAGGATTTGCACAAATGGTACAGGTGTTTTGCACCCCCTGACCTATACTGTTATTTCTAAACCTCCCAACAGCTCTCTCAGGTATATGATCCATGTTTTGGAGGTGAAGACGATGAGGATGGGCACCACATTCTTTAAATAATGGGACTGAATTTCAAACAAAAGTTCCACTCCAAAGTGCCCAACCGATCAATTTTCTAATTCCTCTCTGCATAGATTTCCTCCTTTAACTGGACAGCAGAAGCCTCAGCTAATAGCTAAGTCTAAGCACATGCTTGCTTTGTGCCAGAGTTGCACTAAACACTATTCATTGCAGTGAAGGTTAGCACTGCTATTACCCCCATTTAAAGATAGGGAAACTGAAACACCGATAAACTAGGTTCTGGGAGCCCCAGACCTAAGAAGCTGAACCCAATGGTCTAACCACAAAATTTGTCTTTTAACCACAGCCCACCTAGACCCTCCTCCCCTGCAGTATAAGCCATGCAGACCATGTATAGGTCTAGGTTCCACAGCATCCCTACTGGATACAGGGTTGATCAGTTTTCTGTGTGATTTCAAACACTCACATACACACATTGATCAGTTTTCTGTATTATTTCAAACAGACACACACACACACATATATATATAATTCATAAAATTCTCAAGGAGGTAGGGAGAGCAGAAGAGGGAGTCCATGTGGGAGGATGGCCCAGGAGACTTTTTTCTGAGCTGCTGGGCCTGGAGTCAGACACTGACCCTGTTTCCTCTCCAAGGGTCCAGGAAGATAACAAGGTTTACTTCCTCTAGTAGGGTCAGTAATCACCAGTGACCCCATGAACTTTATAAAATCCTGGACCCTATCTATTCTGGTGTAGCTGGGTAATGGGAGAACCAAGAGGCCTTTCTCTGGCAGAGAGGCTGCAGTGGGTCTGATGTCAGGGCCCTAGATGAGGTGGCCAACTCCAAGCCCTGTGGAAGGTTAAGTTCAGGTGAGCTGCACAGGTGTCTAGGAGGCCCCAGTCATGTAAGTATGTAACCTTCCTCTGCCTGGAGCATGAACCAGTCCTACATGTCTATGTTCCTTTTCCCCTCATGTGAGGCTTTCAGCTCCTACCAAAATGCAGTGATAGGACACAGAGAGCCACCCAGTCAATCTGTGGGGATTTAGGGACAGCTTCTAGAGAAAGACAGCGAGCATGAGAGTTAAGCAGGGGAAACTGCAGGGTGTCCCGGAGAGGAAAGAAGGAATGCATATGCAAAGGCCAAGGGGAAAAGGAAAATATAGACATGTCTGGGAAACTCACAGGTTTAGCATAGTTGGAAGTTGGAAGAAAAACAGGGAAAGAAGAATCTGGGGACAGAAGTGATACCAGGTGCTAGAGGACACTGTATGCCATGATACTAAGGAGTTTAAAGTTGAGTCTGAGGGTAGTGGGGGCCACTGAGGCAAGGAAGGAATTTAAACTTGAGTCTGAGGGTAGTGGGAGTAACTGAGGCAAGGACATCAACATCACTGAATCTATAGTTTAAATGAAGTGTGTGGCTTGGGCTCCAGGAAAACAAGTCTGGCCACCGGGAGGTCAGGTGGGAACACATTTCAACACTCGAGACTCCAGAGAAGGAAGGCCAGAGACAGAGCAGGGTGGTAAGGAAGAGTTGGGAGTGGATTTGAGAAATGTTGTTGAGGTGATTTTGAATGTGGGGATCGAGGGAGCCTGGGGAATCCAATTTGATGGGTGCAGGTGGGTACCAATCAGATACAGATGGGGATCTGATGGGCCTTACAGAAAAAGCTGAGTTGGTCATGATGATGATAACTCTCAAACACAGAGTTTTCATATGTGACAGGTGTTTTTTGCATGTAGGTCACGTGCTCAATCCTCACAATAATGGAGGCTTAAACACCTTGGCCAAGGTCTCAGCAGCCAGAAAGTGGTGGAAGCCAGAATCCAAACCCAGGCACTTGGGGTTTCAAAGCCTCACTGTTAACCACTACAAAATTGCTGCCACCAAGTGAGTTGTGCAGATGTTGGGTTTCGGGGGCTTGATGTACACACAAGAGCGATTCCCAGTAGTCCATTGGGTTGAGAGTACCAGATTCAGAATGAAAGAAGAGGCAGCCGGATGCATTTGCATGCTTTCCAACAATTAGAAATGTAGAAGTGGTACCCAGTAGGATGAGATCTTAGAGAAGGCCTGAGGATTTGGCAATAAAAAATCTGTTCCCTCATTCTTATGCTAAATCATTTATGCATTTACTTAGACTCTTCATTGGATACCTCTTGTAGGCCTAGCCCTGCATCATCCTCAGGCCAACTAGAAGAAATGTTATTTAATAGATTTAATAAATATTGACTCAATAAGAACATAAAAAGTTATGTATGTTATACTGTGTATAACAAACACATGTGCTACCTACATAATAAGCATTTATAATTAAAGCCATTCTAAATGAGCCCACACAAGGGGTAGTGAGAGAGAGTAACACAAACATCAGGTCCACTCCATGTTCAAAACACCACCCACTTCTCTATGGCATTGCAGTGGAACAAACTCCTGGAGAGCTGAGAAACTTTGAGGAAGGGAGATTGAGTGGAAGAGATGTGAGTGACTGAGTTAAACAGAGTTCCTGTGACATCCTGGCTTCACCACTCAATGCCAGTGAGCTCTCAGGTGAATCATTTACCCTCTCAGGGACTCAGTTTCCTAATATGTGGACAAGATTAACAATATCCAACTCAAAAGTATGTAGTCAGGACTAAATAAAATAATACAGGAGAAAGTACCCAGCATCATTTTGATTTTGAAATTTTATTGAAATACAGTTGGATGTGAATTTACATGCAGTAAGAAAATAAAATTCATTGTCAGATTAACTCTAATTAGGTTTATCCACTGTAAAAACTCGTGGGTGGATTTTGGAGCACTTATGAACACTTTTTGAAGTTGTTGGTGAGATATTTATCAGTGGGCACTCACACATTTCTCTTTGGAGAGAGAGTTCATTGCTTTCATCATTGTGAGGCGTGTTTATGACCAGCTGATGCAAAGTCATAGGAAGTGTGGAAGTCATAGGAGGCTGAGTCGCTGACCTTCCCCTTGAAGTCCAGACTTGCCTGCCCAGGAGTAGGGAGTGTGATCTATAAACAGCATTTGGCTGTCAGCTCCTCCAGGTTCCGCCCGCCCTGCAGAGAACTGCTCTGCCTGCAGTTCTCCTGTCCTTCCCAGGGCCAAGGCATTTTGTGACTGAGCCAGGTGGCAATAAACACCTGCCCATTTTACTGTGACACAGGAACACGCTGTCAGGTGTGATTTCTCCAGTCCTCCCTCCGGAGATCCTTGGGTTACTGAGGCATGGTTGTTCCCATGAGGAAGCTCACCTTCTTCATCTATCTCCTTCTTTTACTCTTCTGCTCACAGAAATTCATTCTTAATCAACACCCCACACTCTAAATGTTATTTCAGTATCTGCTTCTGGAGAACCTGACCTGTGAGAGAAAAGAAATATGAAAAAAAATTAGAAGACTAGGTGAGAATAGAAGATTATGAAAGATTTCCAAGAAAGTAGAGGGAGTTATCAGAGTTAAATATAGCAAAAAGGGCAAGATAAGGGCAGAAGCTGTTCAGTTAGACCAGAAACTAGTCATGGAGCCCATGGAAATCACAGTTTTGCAGGACCAATAGGGAAGTTTTGGGGTAGATATTTGGTAAGTCATTGGGGTATGGCAAAAAAGAGACAACCAGTTACAATCTTTCCTTGGAGGCAAAAATACTGGAAGAGGAAGTGGGTGGGTCAAAGGGTCAAGGTGAGATCTGAGCATGTTGATCATTCACAGAGATTATTTTCAAAAATATTTTCTTACAAATCATGTCTTGTCCTTAGACAAATGTCTGAAAAAACCTTGGCAAGAGCAAGCCCTCAAATCTCCCCCAAATTATTAAGTCAAATAATGGGCTTTCAGAATATAGGAAGTTCAAAAGGCTGTCAGGTTGGAGCCAGACATCTGAGGAATGTGCCTACCCCGGTGAAGAGGTGTGCTTCCATTAGGATGTATCAGGTGGCTCTTATCAGGGAGCCACATCGCTAGTCAAAGGACAGGTTTTTGTGTGTGCCAGGTTGCTCAGAAATGACCCCTCCAAAGTTAACTGAGAGCAGTGAACCCAGCCCTTCTTTCCAACCTTGTTGGAAAATAAAGCACAGAACTCTGCAGTTAAGACAGAAAGCAGAACTCAAAAAAGATTCAACATTGTAACAAGGCAAGTGGACCAATAAGTCCCAAGGCATCATAATCCTGTGCCAGCGATTTCTAAGTCACTCTGAAAAATCAGATTTTCCAAGGACAAGACTCTGCCTCATCAGGAAGAGTCCTCATTTGAGCAGACAACCATCTTGCCTTGGTTCCTCCAGTGCAACTGAGATATGCCAGAATTTTCTAAATTATGTTAGGCCAAAGATTTGTGGCAGAATGCAAAAATACCAATGGTCTATGTAATAAATTGTACAAATATACTAAACCTCACAGTTAGCCAATATTCTGCAGAAAAAGCTCCATTTCAGCTACACAGGGAGGAGACCATAGAGAGACACCGTATTTGTCATCTCTTTGCCATGTTTCTTACTGACCACCCAACGTGGCCTCCAGTCACCATCTTGCTTCCTTGGGTTTTACAAGTGGTGGGTTAATGGAATTTAATGTTCCTACCTAGAAAAAACACTTAAGCCTACACATCAGGCTCAACTCCTTCTTTTTTCCTTTTTTTCACGTAGACCCATCCCCTCAAGGCCTTCCCACTTTGTCTTTCCCTGAAACAAAGGCTTTTGACATTGGGAAAGTTCTCTTTAGACTTCATATAGATAGGGTGAACTAAATGATCTGATCTTTTAGAGCTTGACAAATACTAGCAATTCTATGATCCCTGATATGGTTTGACTGTGTCCCCACCCAAATCTCATCTTGAGCTGTATTTCCCATAATCCCCATGTGCCGTTGGAGGGACCCAGTGGGAGGTAATTGAATCATGGGGGTAGTTTTCCCCATGCTATTCTTGGGATAGTGAGTTTTCATGAGATCTGATGGTTTTATAAGGAACTTCCCCCTTCACTCATCTCTCATTTTTCTCTCTCCTGCTGCCTTGGGAAGAATATGTTTGCTTCCCCTTCTGTAATGATTGTAAGTTTCCTGAGGCTTCTAGAGCCCTGTATAACTGTGAGTGTTTCCTGTATAAATAACCCAGTTTCAGGTGTGCCCTTATAGTGGCGTGAGAACACACTAATACAATCACGGATGCAAATGTAAGGTTCTAGGTTTTACACAACTGACAGTGACATTTCACCTCTCTAAAACTAAGATTTATTTTGCTAGGATATTCTGTGGAAAACAAGCAATCATTTTGGATAATTTGTTTTGTGATAATAATGATCATATCTATATGACCTTTCAAACGTACAAAGTACTTTCGTGTTTGTTATTATCTCTTTTAATACTTAAAACAGAGCAGACAGCACTTATACCTAATTGATAAATCAGATTATTGAGGCTTCTGAAAGTTGATAAGACCTCTCCTGCTCAAAACACCTAGTTCTCAGTAAAATACAGACTGTTCCATTCCTACTCCTGGGTTGCTCTGAGAAAATTCATTTCTTAACAACATCCTATATAATTTTTGCTTAAGCAACCTTTGCAAACTGCTGTAAAAGAACTGCTGCCAATGTGCATGCTTTCCATAATGGATGTTTTCTTCTGTGATTTGCTCCTAGTTTAAAGTACCCCCAGAACTACTAAACTTCCATAGAAATGAATATTTTAAAATTTGTATTGATATATAATAATTGTACATATTTATGGGGTACATGTGATATTTTGATAAATGCATACAACGTGTAATGACTAAATCAGGGCATTTAGGATATTCATCATTTGGAACATTGATTTTTTTGTGTGTTGGAAACATTTCCAATCTTCTCTTCTGGCTATCTTGTAATATACACTACTTTGTTAACTACAGTCACCCTACTGTCCCATTGAACACCAGAAGTTGGTTCTTCTAATTGTATGTTTATGCCCATTAACTAACCATTCATTCCCACCTCCCCTCCCCAAATTCCAAGCTTCTGATAACCATCATTCTACTCTCTACTTCCATGAGATCACACCTACAAAATATTATTTTATGAATAGTTTCATTAATGAGCCAGGGGTTTGGGAAAAGGCAACATGGTTGCTTCAGAATGGATTTCTCCCAAGAATACCCAGCTCTGATCACATGACCTGCACATACCAAAGCCACATGACCCAGGCTGTCACTCAGGAGCCCCACAATGGGTGGGTTTGTAATTTACAATGTGAGGCCAACCAGCAAATTCTATTACTCAAACATCTGAAGCAAACCCAAGGAGAGGAATATGTTCAACTAATCTTTTGCTTAGAAGCAACATTTACAGCTCTTTTCACTTACTTTTCATGATTTCACCACAGGGGAACCATTTCCAGGAATTATTACATTAAGCAGTATATTAAAAAAATGAGTCTTGGTATTTTTTGCAATAAATAACAGCTCACATTTATCCTAAGAACATAAATGTTCACCAGAACCTGCTTACATTGTCTGCTTTAAGAAATACAGGCCTGTTAAAATTATCTAGAACAATGTCATAGAAACACTAGCAATAATGCAAGCCCTCAACTATTTGATCAGCATTGGCCTGTCCCTGTGGAAGGCACTGGGGTTATACAAAGAAATAAGACACAGGCCTTGCCTTCAACAAGCACATAGCAGGTATGGGTGCTGGAAGAGACGTCACTGCAGAATAGAAAGAGCAATAGCTTTGGAATCAGAGAGCCGTGACCTCAAATGCTGGCTGTGTCTCGTTCAGCTGTAAGAACTTGACCAAGTTGTATAACCATTCTTAGCCTCAGTTTCCTTAAAGTAAAATGAAAATATTAATGTCTCTTATCCAGGGTCTTGGGAATGAGGAAATCAATAGACTACCCAAAGGAGAACAATCAGAGGCTATTCATTCAGAGCTTGATGTAGCAAAGGACCCAGCCACCATCACTTGTGGCAGGCGGGGGAGTGGAGGAGCTTTACAGTGAAAACAGGGATGGCTTAAAGTGTGCCCTGATTGGAGGCTGTTTGCAATGGGGAGCTGGAAACAAACTACGAGCAGCATCTTATGTCATTTGTTTAGGGTGTACATTTGGCTTTCTTTGGTTGGGTCTGAGTTAGAAGCAGGGCAGCGAATAGGAAAACTTGTATATTACGGCTTCTCTAACTATTCACACTTTAGCACTGTCACACAGCAGGCCCCACATGGAAGGGGGTTGCCAACCCTTGTGTTGCTTTTGATCTTGGGTGGGCCTGACCATTTATCTTGACCCATTTGCACTGCACCTGCTAAACAGCTGGGGATTTTCCGAGCTTTTGACTTGGCAATTCTATTAAAACTGTAAACTGATCACTAACTGCCATGATATGACTCCAAGCTTCCTAAGTAACTTTCTGAGAATACATTAGCTCCCAGACATTCTACCTGGAGACTGAAAAAAAATGCTGTTTTCATGATTCTATGACCTAATCCCATTCATTAATAGCTACATTTCTCATTTAAAGTTGATATGCTTTCATTCATGTTTATAGATCATTCTTTTGAGCAAGTTTACTCCTGAAAGAGAAGATATTGTCATAACTATATGTCAGATTTTTGAAGACAAGCAGTGGAACATTTTCCAAAGGTGATGCCATATTGCAAAGACCCACCTTCCTATCCACTGGCTTTTGTTAATGGTCCCATAATGGTACACCCCTTCCTTGAATTCCATGTCTCCCTTCTATCAGTTAGGTTGCAGCACTTTGGATTCCAGTGGCCCGTGACTGTCTTGAATGGATTTACTTGTTCTTTTAACAAACATCTACGGAGCACCTCTCAGGGTACTCTATTCTAGCACTAGGAAGAGAGCTATACGAAGTCAGACACTGCTGGGTGCGGTGGCTCACGCCTATAATCCCAGCACTTTGGGAGGCTGAGGTGGGCGGATCATGAGGTCAAAAGATCGAGACCATTCTGGCCAACATGGTGAAACCCCGACTCTACTAAAAATACAAAAATTAATTGGGCATGGTGTTGTGCGCCTGTAGTCCCAGTTACTCAGGAGGCAGAGACAGGAGAATCGCTTGAACCCGGGAGGTGGAGGTTGCAGTGAGCCGAGATCGTGCCACTGCACTCCAGCCTAGCGACAGAGCAAGACTCTGTCTAAAATTAAAAAAAAAAGAAAAAGAAAAAGAAAAAATCAGACAGAGCACCTTCTCGGTGAAATTTAGAGTGGGAAGATGATGGACAAATAAACAAGAACAATATCTGGCAGTGACCAGTGCTATAGAGAGAGTCTATTCTAGACTGGGTGAGCAGAGAAGCCTTCTCTGAGAAGATAGCTTTAATGACATCAGAGGAGAGAGCCACAGACCGGATCCGATTGAAGAGCATTCCAGCCAAGGAAATAGCTAGTGGAGAGAACCAAGACGCTAAATACACCAGGGACAAGAAGAAGGCTGGGGCAGAGGACTCATGGCAAAGAAGGGCCTGGCTTAAAGGGAGTTTGGAGATACAAGCGTGAAAGAAGAGCAAAGAGGTTGCAAAAAAAAAAAAGAAGTTGAATGTTATTCTAAATTCAGTTAAAGCCATGGGGCGTTTTAAGGAAGGGAATCTTGTAATCTAAATTCCATACCAAAAACATCATTTAGTTTGTTGGGGAGAATGTGGATGGGACCACCCAATGCAGGGAGACCACTTGGAAGGCTATATCCACAGTCTAGGTAATGACGGAAGAGGTGGGTGGGGAATGAATGCTATTTCTCTCTGTGTCCCTGGGTCCTTGCGTGGCACTATAAATACAGTAGGTACTCAATAAGCTTTAATTTATTTGGAATGCACTAGATTGAATTAAATTGAAGAAAGATGCCCCAACCAAGTGAGGCAAAAGCTGAGCATATCTTTAATTTACAATTTAAATATTGAACACTTTGGATAAAAGAGAAAGAACTCTTTTTCACTCTGCAGGAAATTCAAATCTAAATCATATTCAAACCCCTCATATAAATATATAAATCACAGAACTTATCTGATCATAAAAAGGTTCTTTAAACAAAGCAATCCCAAAAGAAAGATGCCAGTACTTTTATAACTTCCATTTCCAGCCTGTTCGTTTCAACTCTGGACAGAAACCAAGTCAGGAAAGAAAACAGAAAGAAAGCTCCAAGGTTGTATCATCATCTGCCCATGCCATGCAAGACTCCAGGAAGGAAGAAGCAGCCTGCAACTTCTAAATTTCGTGTGTCCCTATTTCAGCGGCAGGGAGCCCCAGAAATCAAGCCATTGGCTATCTTGGTCTAGTTATTGTCTACATCATATTTGGAATAGGGTGACATAGGTAGAAATAAGCTGAGGAACCCAGGAATATTTGACTGCAGGTTTCTGTAGAGAAAGTAATATGCACAAAGGACTATAACTAAGGGAAAGAAAGTGAGGCTTGATATAAAGACTGAGCTTGGACCCAAAACTATAGTACAGAGGACTGAGATCACTGAGGTTAGGCTCTATCTGGCCTGTATTCTCAACTAAGCCCTGAGCCAAGCATTAAGTATTAGATCATATTCACTCGACCCTGAATTCGTTTCCATTTTACAGATTAAGAAACCAAGGAGACAAGAAAATAAAATAATTGTGTGGCATTTTAGACCTAGTTAAGTTGCAGATCTGGGATGCAAACTCAAGTCCAAAGCTTGTACTCTTCCCACATTGCTGTACTTTCCCCACAAAAGTGTTACTGTTTCACCCCAGAATCATGCCCAGAAGCAATTACAGTTAGTTCTCCTGAGGAAGCAGCCAGGGATTGGGTTTAATTCTGAGCATCTTGGGAAGGAAGTGGGAGCTTGCCTAATAGCAGCTAAGCAGCCAGGTATGCTGAACTATGCTTCCTTATCCCTGATTACCTACCCATAATGTAGAAGAGTATTTCCAGTTGTTTCAAGGAGTATCAGGATATTCTGAGGAAAAGAAAATCACATTCACTCCATGTTGTTTAAGAAAATAATGGCTGACCAATTTATGATTTACATTATCATTATTTAAGAAAACCACTGCAACACCAACCTTAGGACTTTTCAACTTCCTACATGCTTGGGAATGGCTCCATTCGCCTGTCCCAGTGTCCACATAACTTGCCTGAAACTGAAATCATCAACTCCTTCCCCTACCAATGCCCAAGAGGTCTCTTGCACCAATTTCAACATTTCTGCAAATGGCAATGTGCCTGCCAATCCGCTTGTGTTGGGACTGCACAGCCTGTGAAGCATTGTCAAGGCTGACTCACGCCTGCAACCCCCAGATCCTTGAAAGGTACAGGGACAAAGTCAGGCAGTACTGAACATTTTTTTGAAGCCAGACATTAAGAGATATCCATTGTTTCATCCTGAGTGTCTAGTAGATTATCTTCCACAGGCTGAGTCCTCAATGGACGCTTGTTTAATTGATTTTCTGAGTTCAAATGATGTGTTTTATTTGTATAGATGAGCTATTATATTTTACACCTTCTCATAACTCAAACTAATATAGAGGAAGACAGGCAGAAAGGAAGGGTAAGATATAGAAAAAGGAAGAACCTGACTGTGATCTCTTTCAATAATAATTAAAAACTCATTTAACCCACATCGATTGAATGCACAGCTGGTAGCAGACCCTGTGCCTGGTTGCTGCCGTGGAGAACTATAGATGACGTCATCCCAGAAAATCACATAGGACAGGCTGGGGTAGGGCCACACTGTATCTGAAAGATTTGGCCTGAGATTGAGACTTGCAGCCTACATAGCTTTGTGCATTTGATCATTTTTCATAAATCCCCATTGTTTCATTTGCTCGACCCTAAAAAGTTATTGTTCTTTACTCCCCTCCCACCCCATCCAATAAAATAAAACTAATATTATGGTGTCATTTGAAAATATATTTATGTTTGTTTTCTCTATAAAAAGAGATAATAATGTTATGTTCCAATAATATTAAGCTGCAATGTTATTTGCAAGATTGCAGAGCTTTTAATTTTCTGATTATTTCCACAGTGGGAGTTTCAGCTCAGTTTCAATGAAGACACTTCTATCTGTTTCAGTTATTTTTTTATTACAGCTAGAAGCAACAATAATTGCCTTTAGTGTAGGAAAACATCAAGGAGGAGACAATTGTTGTCCCCAAAGAATAAGATCATCAGGGCAAATTTTGATGTAAAAAATTTGTAAATTAATTGCAGAGTCCTATAAATACGATATTTACTAAAACTGCATCAGTTGCTGTCTTCAAAAACTTCATCTTTTTCATATTTCTTTTAAATAAATAGATTTCTTGAGATCCCCAGCAACAAAAAGGGATGACAGCCAACAAAATACTAATAATTCATATATGTATATTATCCACACAGATGGAGTTAATGCTACTAGAGAGAACAAACCCAGAGACAACTGGGACTGAGCCTTGGCTCTCAACTTTAGTACCTATTTGATCTTTAATTAGCTATGTAACCTCTCTAAAATTCAACTTCTGCCACTTACTAAAGGTTACCATGAGATTAAATTAAATAGCGTGTATGAAATGTCCTATTACACACTCTGGCATAAAATATGTACTAAATAATTGACAGCTGTGTTAATGACGATAATGATTTTGTTATATTGCTTCATTCATTCAACACATACTGCGTGCCTACTATGTAACTGTTCCAACCACTGTTCCAGGCACTGAGTGTTGTTGATGATGATGATGATGATGATGATGATGATGATAAAGAAGAAAAAAAAAATACTCAGTCATTTTATTGCTGTACATGCACTAACATGAGCTGGTCGATCTATTGCAAAAGACCTCACAGTGGGCTCTTACAGAATTCTGGTCATGTTTACAAAAAAATGATATCACAATTATTCTTTGCATGCCCACAGCTTGCCAAGTGTTTTCTCACTCAACACACATTCCCAATACCATTTTATCCCCCACTTTTCTTTTGCTTACCTTACTTTAATATAGAAGTTAGAAAACTTAAAATTTAAATTTTTCAGCCTCCCTTGCAGCTAAAGTCTGCTAGGTGATCACAATCTTGCCCTTGAAATGTAAGATACCTGCTGAGAATTTCCATAGAGCTTTTTATTTCATTTTATAGCGATACCTTTTCCAGATTTTCTCAACCTATGCAACATTTATCTGAGAAATGGAGAGTGACTGAAGACAGGCATCAAGCATTATTCATCTACATCTTACCATGATTTAGCACTGTGCCTAACACAGAGTGGATGCTAACAAAACTGCATGGAAGCTAACAAGATATGAGATGTAGATATGATCTGGACATGACCCAAAACAAACATGCTTTTTTGTTGTTGTTTTTCAGAGTCAGAGTCTTGCTCTGTTGCTCAGGCTGGAGTGCAGTGATGCAATCACAAACATGCTTTTTTAGATTATTATTATTACCATCATAATTAGGGTCACTACTATTTACTGAGTAATTACCACAGTTATTCCCTGTGTTATTGTATGTCTCTTCTAGACAGAATATAAGGTTTTAGTGGAGAAATGTTTTTTTTTCAAGCTCCATGGGGACTTCAGAGGAATTCTGTGTGCACATGCGCAGGTGGAAGACGACCGCTTGTGCGAGAGATAGTGCTTATGAAAATGAGTCAGGCAAAAGGATGATATATGAGTAAAAATTTTGGAAATAAATAAAAACTACTTTTTGGAATAAGGAAATTAGTTTCTTCTATCTTCCTTACATAATCTAGTTCTTTACAAAATAGAAGTAATTCATAAAAACATTTTTGAAATAAAAAAATGAGAACATTTCAACAAGACATGTGGTGGCTCATGCTTGTAATTCAGCACTTTGGGAGGCTGAAGAAAGAGGATCCCTTGAATTCAGGAGTTCAAGACCAGCCTGTGAAACGCAGGATGACCTTGTCTTTACAAAAAAAATTGAAAATGAAAATATTAGCTGAGCATGGTGATGCATGTCTGTAGTCCTAGCTACTTGAGAGACTGAGGTGGAGGGATTGCTTGTGTCCAGGAGTTTGAGGCTACAGTGAGCTATGATTGCACCACTGCACTACAGCCTAGATGACAGAGAGACACCTGAACCTTAAAAATAAATAAGATTTAAGTCCTTTGCAAACAGTCTACCTCTGCCCCCAAGTTAATCACTGCTACCTTTTAAATGTATCTTTTTAGACATTTTTCTATGCATCTGCTTATTTGCAATATGTTGCCGTTCGAAATACATCAGTGTGTGCACGTGTGTGCATGCATGTATATATGTGCGTGTGTGATAGTTTCACATAAATAGTAGCACAGGTTACATAGACACCTGCACATTTCTTTTTCATTTCATAATACATATTAGAGTGCTTTCCCAATCTCTGCAAACAGTAAAACCTCACTAGTTTTAACTGATGTGTATGGTGTATGATTCTATTATGAGGATACACCTGAGTTTGAACATGCCCCTTCTTATAGGCATGGAGGTAGTTCAACAACTATTCTGACCTAATATCTTACCAGCAATTTAATGCTATCTCCTCATACTGTCACCCATGCTTGATACTCTTTACTTTTTGTTCTTTTCTGATCTAATGGGTGATAGTATAGAATTGTTGTCATAATTTACACTTGCTTGATGTTGTTTTATAAAGAGTATCAATTTTCCCATGTTTATTGGCCTTTTGAATTTCCTCTACTCTTCATTGCCAGTTTATTTATTCTTTCTTCTTTATGTTATTACTATCCTAATTATTAACACATGTCTTACATACATTTAGATATTTGATATCATTTCTTTATATATTTTTTACATACGTAAGAAGGCTTTTCTCCTGAATTATCATTCACATTTTAACTTTTTTAAATAAATATTTTTACATTTTGCTATTTTCAGGGGAAATCAATCTTTCCTTTGATCTCTTATGATTTTGTGCCTTGTTGAAAAGACACATCAATATTAAGAACATATTAGCCTAAATTTCCTCATTATATAAATGAGAATGTAAGAATAATTTATCTGAAACATATTTTTCTAAGTGGCTTGAGGTCAGAATTGATGATCTCTTTTTTTTTATTTATTTTTTATTATTATTATTTTACTTTAAGTTCTAGGGTACATGTGCATAACGTGCAGGTTTGTTACATATGTATACTTGTGCCATGTTGGTGTGCTGCAACCATCAACTCGTCAGCACCCATCAACTCATCATTTACATCAGGTATAACTCCCAATGCTATCCCTCCCCCCTTCCCCCTCCCCATGATAGGCCCCGGTGTGTGATGTCCCCCTTCCCGAGTCCAAGTGATCTCATTGTTCAGTTCCCACCTATGAGTGAGAACATGCGGTGTTTGGTTTTCTGTTCCTGTGATAGTTTGCTAAGAATGATGGTTTCCAGCTGTATCCATGTCCCTACAAAGGACACAAACTCATCCTTTTTTACGGCTGCATCGTATTCCATGGTGTATATGTGCCACATTTTCTTAATCCAGTCTGTCACTGATGGACATTTGGGTTGATTCCCAGTCTTTGCTATTGTGAATAGTGCCGCAATAAACATACGTGTGCATGTGTCTTTATAGCAGCATGACTTATAATCCTTTGGGTATATACCCAGTAATGGGATGGCTGGGTCATATGGTACTTCTAGTTCTAGATCCTTGAGGAATCGCCATACTGTTTTCCATAATGGTTGGGCTAATATCCAGAACCTACAAAGAACTCAAACAAATTTACAAGAAAAAAACAAACAACCCCATCAAAAAGTGGGCAAAGGATATGAACAGACATTTCTCAAAAGAAGACATTCATACAGCCAACAGACACATGCAAAAATGCTCATCATCACTGGCCATCAGAGAAATGCAAATCAAAACCACAATGAGATACCATCTCACACCAGTTAGAATGGCGATCATTAAAAAGTCAGGAAACAACAGGTGCTGGAGAGGATGTGGAGAAATAGGAACACTTTTACACTGTTAGTGGGATTGTAAACTAGTTCAACCATGATGATCTCTTTTAAAATATATGGCCAGTTCACCCAACGCCATGGAAGATACAGACCACTCTCTTCTCAGCCATTTACAATGCTACCTTTAACGTAAACCAAATTATTTTATCTGTGTGAGTCTACTTCTAGATTCTTCATTGAATTTGAAATATAATTTACATTGCATATATTTTTTTCAAAATTGTTCTAAAAATAACCAATGCTTTCTGATTTTCTTTTTGAAAATTGTTTGGAATTTCTACACACCAAAACAAATTTAGAATGAATTTGTTAGAATCCCTGGACAAAAAAAATCCTGTTTGGTTTTGAGTGGATTGCATTCAAACAATAGATTAATTAAATTATCTAAATAATAGACTGATTTTGTAAAATGTTAATATTGATTCTTTTCACTTTTAACCATATTTTCTCAGTTTATTTGAATTATTTTATGTCTCTTATTAAAATGTTATAAATTTCTTCAAAAAGGCTGAACACATTTCTTTTTTTTTTTTGAGATGGAGCTTCGCTCTTGTTGCCCAGGTTGGAGTGCAATGGCACGATCTTGGCTCACCACAATCTCCACCTCCCAAGTCCAAGTGATTCTCCTGCCTTAGCCTCCCGAGTAGATGGGATTACAGGCATGTGCCACCACACCCAGCTAATTTTGTATTTTTAGTAGATACGGGGTTTCTCCACGTTGGTCATCATGGCTGGTCTCGAACTCCTGACCTCAGGTGATCCACCTGCCTTGGCCTCCCAAAGTGCTAGGATTACAGGCGTGAGCCACCAAACCTGGCCAGGCTGAACACGTTTCTATTTAAGTTTGGCACTACACAGAGTATTGATATTATAGCTACTGGGAAATATTTTGGCTGACTTTCCTAATTGATCATTGATATACCAATAGGAAACTGTAACATTTGAATGCTAACCTTACTCAGGTCACCTTGTAGAACTCCTTTACTACCAGTAGTATTTGGCCAGTTAATTCTTAAGAACCTCCCTTGCAAATTATGACAATATTATTGCTTCTTAATAAAATGTAATCAACTTATTTTTGTTTTTATTTAGCATCAAAATCTAGGGCTTTATTATCTACTCTGCTTTATCCCTATATCACAGAACAATGTTTACTTAGAACAATACATTAATAAGTGATTAATATATTTTTATTATAGGAATGGAAACTGAATGCTATTGGTTAATAGTTTTACTGCTAAGTATGGCACAATGAAGATTTCTGATAATTATACTTTAGAAAGCTTTCTATTACCTCTAGTATGCTAGAATTTTTTTCTTTATTTGAGATTATATGATGTTTTCTTAAATGACTTTTATTGTCTATTGAGGAAATACAACCTTTATATCTTAAACTATTATATAGCAATTATTTGTACAGTTTTCCAATATTGGCCCATTCTTACATTATTTAAATAAACCCTGTCTGATTTTGATATATAATTATTTTAATATATTACTGGAATCTCTTGACTAAAATTTTACTTAGGACTTTTGCTATTATAGTCATTAGTGAGATTGGTCTATAATTTTATTTTACATTACTATCTATATCCATTTTTGACATCAAGTGATAGTGACATTGTAAAATGAGTTTTAATTTTCATTTTTGGCAATATAGCAAACTACTTACAATTTAAAACCCCCTCATTACAAAAACACAGAAAAATGAAACATACAACAAGCATCCCTTATATGCTTAGATAAGCCACCAATAACATAAAACAAAACAAAACAAGAGAGAGAACAAAAACTCAAATCATAAGAAAAATGGACAATAAGCTATTAATGTAATTTCCATTTTTTGTAATTTAGGTACTTCAGTTTGAATGACTATACAGAGACAAAGAACATACTATTGTATATTTAAAATAAGGGTAATTGAGACTTACCTGATTTTATGCCAGAAAAAAAATTCCTCAAAGAAAAGTTAGAAATAAATTTACCTATAGTTACAATAAGTCAACAATAAAGTTCTGTTTGTTTCAAATAGGAATCCGAGACAAGGGAAATGTTGGTTTTGAGGATTTGTAAACATGATGCTGTTATGGATATATTGAAGGCTTATATTTATAGAACCAACTTAATGTAGTATTAAACATTCACAAGCTAAGAATATGTGTGTATGTGTACATAAATTGTTAATACTTTTTGCATTTATGATGAAAATAAAGGCAGAACCTCTCTGAGGGACTCTCCTCTTCCTAGACCATGCAATGTTCTCCAATAATCCCAGTAAAGAAGAGTTCATGATCTAAAACTATAAAATAAAAAAGTAACAATTCACTGTGAGTTAAAAAATACAAGAATGGCTAGATTTCATAACCTAAAGGTTTATAAAATAGAAAATCTAAATTATGGAAGTTATAGAATAAGTACATTATATATTTTAATTAATTAAAGACATTAAAAGCAAGCTAAAACTACAGGAAAATAATAAGATGCTGTATTAATCACCTTGGATTGCCATAACAAAATACAAGACTAAGTAGCTTAAATACTGTAATGTATCTTCGCATAGCCCTGGAGGCCAGAATTCCAAGATTAAGGTGCCAGCATGATCAGTGTCTGATGAGGGCTCTGTTTCGGCCTTCTTGCTGCATTACTACATGGAAAGGAGAGAGAGATAGAGAGAAAACTCTTTGTCTTTTCTTATAAGGACACAAATCTTATTATGGGGGCCCCACCCTTATAACCTCATCTAAACTTAATTGTCTCCCAAAGTGCCCATCTCCAAATATCATCACACTGCGGGGTTGAGGCTTCAACATGTGAATAGGGAGGGGAACAGAAATGACATTGTGCATAGCAGATGTTATGGAAAAGGAAAAATTAGGTAAAAGCAAACTAACTAGAACTTCCAGAAATGAAAAAATACTATCAATAAAGTTAAAAACTTAATGTGAGGAATTGACAGCATACTATACACAGATTAAGAGAGAATCAATGAACTAGAAGATCTGTTGGAGGAAATTATCTGTAATATAGCATGCAGTAACAACAAAATTGAAAATATGAGAAAGAAATAAAAAGACATAGATAACAGAATAAAAATATGCAGAAAAGTACTCCAATACAAAGTCCAAACAAACCGTATATATAAAATAAGGAAACAATAATATATAAAGCAATCACGTGTAATAATTTCCCCAATTGTTGAAAGACAAAAATTTTCCGATTAAGAAAACAAGGACTATCAAACATGACCAATTAAATGCAAAAACACATAGCCTTCTTCACATGTAAGACAGCAGCTGCTGAATAGACTGGGGCAGAAAGCAAGGGTAAGAGAAAACCCTTAGAGATACTCCAGGTTTTAATGAGAGCAGCTAAGCAGCCCTATGAAGATGGGAGACAAAACATCAGATGTTAAGAAATCTCCGAATGCAAAGAAATCTTGAATGAAGCTGGGAGCAAAGAGAACTCCACAATGTTCCTGAAAGCTAGTAGCCAAAATTTAAAGCAGAGGTCTTCAGAAATCTGGAGGTTGAATGATAAACATAAAGAGATCTTCAAATTTTGCAAATTTTTAGATTTCCTGCCTGCTGAACATAAAGTTCAAAGCCAGTGGTAAGAATTAAATTTAAAAATAGCTGCAATAAAACCCAAACTACACTTACCTTCGTGTTAGATTTGTGTAACCCTGGCCACTGGTAGTCTGAAAGAAGAAAAATCTTTTTTGCTAAAAAAAATTCTAGAGGTAATTTAGCCTCTATGGTGTCCAACATAGAATTTAAGTTTATGAGAGATATGAAGAAGCAAGAAAAGGTGATGTGTGATTGAGAAGAGAAACAAATAATAGAAGCATACTAGAGATGGCTTAGATGTTGGAATGATAAGAGAAAAATAGCTATTGTAAATACATTAAAGAATCTGGTGGAATGTTATATACCATGTACAAACGAATGGAGAACTGCAATGGAAATAAAAATCACAGAGGAAAAAAACAAATAGAAATTCTATAAATGAAAAGCATGATATCAGAAATAAATGATTCTTTAGATGATTTTAAGCACAGACTGTATGGCAGAGGGAACAAATCAACGACCTTGAAGATAGCGAATCAAAATCATTAAATCTGAAGCATAAAAAGAAAACAGAGTAAAAAGAAAAGAACAGAATGTCCTAAATCTGTGGAACACTATTAAGTAGTCTAGTACAATTCTGATTTGAGTCCAAGAAGTAAAAGAGATAATTAAACAAAATACATTTGTAAAGAGATTGTTATTTATAACACTGATGTAAGAATCAACTAAACAAATTCAAGAATAACACCAAACCTTAAGAAGCATACATTGAAGAGAAACTACATTTAGGCACATTGTAACCAAAGAGCTAAAAACCTAAAATAAAATAAAAATCATAAAATAAGCAGAAAAAAGGACATATACACACATGAACAAGTATAAGAACGATGACTAACTTGTAATTAGAAACAATGGAGGCCAAAAAACATTGGAATATTTTAAAGGGCTGAAAAAAACAAATTAATCAAACTAGCATTCTATATCCAGCAAGAATATTCTTTATAAATGAAGGTCAAATAGATCTATTTCCAAAGATGCAGAAGCTTGAGAATATTTTCCTTCAGTAGACATGATCTTTAAAAAATACCACAAAAAGTTCATCAAGTTGAAGACTTGATCCAGATGAGACTCTGGATCTTCAGAAAGGAAGGAAGAGCACTGGAAAGACTAAACATATAAATAAATGTAAAGGCCTATAAAAAAAAATGTTGGAAACTTAGAAAAAAAAGGGATTAAAAAGTACTACTTGGAAAAACTTTTACAAGATGAAATAGAAAGCCTAAAATGCCCCATGTCTATTAAATACATTGAATTTGTTCCTAACATTTTCTAATTCGTTTTCTATTGCTGCTTATAACAAATAAGCACAACCATAGTGGCTTAAAACAACACAAGTTTATTATCTTAATCTGTTATTCATTCTTTGTCTCCTTTGAAGCTTATGTTTTATTATTCAGCCATTAGATTTTGGAGTTCTCAGGACAGGCGGTCAGGAGTCCAAAAGGTAGATCACATTCTTTCTGGAGGGTATTGGAAAGAATCCAGATCCTTGTCCTTTCTAGCTTCTAGAGGCCTTCCACATTCCTTTGCTTGGCCTCATCCTCCATCTTTAAAACAAGCAGTGTGGCATTTTCAAATCTTTCTAACTCTGATTTCCTCTTCCGCTGTTTTTCCCCTTTAAACAACCCTTGTAATTACATTCGATTTACCTGTATAATCCAGAATAATCTCCATATATTAAGGCCAAAAATTAGCAACTTTAATTGTATTTGCAACTTTAATTCCTCTTGCCATAGTTACATATTCATATATTCAAGTGCCACATAATATATTCAGAGGTTCTGGGAGTTAACATGTAGATATGTCTTTGAGATGCCATAATTCTGCCTACCATACCTACACACTGAGAAAACTCCAGGTTCTGAGGGCTTTATTGGTAAGTTCCAGAAAATGTAAGGAAAAATCTACCAATCTTACGCTCTCTCAGAAAATACAGAAGAAACACTTCTCATCTTGTTTACATCAGAATAGCCCTCATACCAAAATTTGACAATGACATTCTTGCAAAGAAAATTATAGACTAATGTTTTCATGAATGTAGATGCAAAAATCCCTAATATGATATTATATGATATTTTTATATATCAAATTCACAAATATGTACAAATAATATTAAATCCATCATAATTCTGTGAAATTTAGTCCAGGCTGGTTATTATTTGACTGTTTATATTTGGAAAATAATTAAAATAGTGTACCACACAAATTAATAAAAAATTTATAAGATTATTTATTATTTGATAAAATTCAGCATCCATTTCTGATAAAAATTCTCACAACAATTACTTCCTTATTCCAATAGGGACATTTGGGAAAATCCTGCAACTTCTATAATAATAGATGAAAAAACATTAAATACTTTTCCCCTAAGACCGAGAGACAGGCAAAAGTGTCTGCTGTCATTACTAGTGCAATAAGGCAAGAAAACGAAAGAAAAAATATTACATTAAATATTGAAAGGTAGCTGAGTTTGGTGACTTGTGACTGTAGTTTCAGCTACTTGGGGGAATGAGGCATGAGAATCCTTTGAACCTGGGAGGGGGAGGTTGTGGTGAGCTGAGGTTGCACCACTGCACTCCAGCCTGAGCAACAGATCTAGACTCCATCTCAAAAAAATAATAAATGAAAATAAATAAATGAATGAATAAATATTACAAAGATGAAGTAAACCATTATTATTTAGAGATAATATAAGTGTGTGCATAGAAAATGTTATGGGATATACATAAATATTACTAAAAATAATAAATAAATTTAGTAAAGTTGTAATATACAAGGTTAATGCACAAAACAAAACTTAATTGTATTTCTATATGCTACCAAAATAATTTTAAAATGAAATTAAAAATGGATTACCATTGCAATATCATCAAAATATCAAACAAGGAATATATTTAACAAAAGATGTGAAGATTTCTATGCTTGAAAACGAAGGTTTGAGCAGAGGGAAATTAAAGAAGACCTAATTCATGGGGATATAGACCATATTTACGAATTAAAAGATTCAATGTTGTTAAGATGACGATTTTTCCTAAATTGTTTATAGACTCTATGTAATCCCAATCAGAACCCCAGTAGCCTTTTTACTTTTTATTTTTATTTATTTTTTTAATTGATAAGTTGATATAAATATTTATATGTAAATGCAAAGAATCTAGAATAGCCAAAATTATCTTGAAAAATAAAAAAATTACCTGGTTTCCAGACTGCAAGTAATTAACAAATTGTGTATGGGGGGAAAATACCTTAGTAATTATTACTATATAGATCATAGATTTAAATTCAAAGCATAAAACTTTCAGAAGAAAATCAAAGAATATCTTTGTTACTTTGAGTTAGGCAAACATTTCTTAGAAAAGACTCAAGAAATACTAACCACAAGAGAAAAAAATAATAATTACATGTCTTCAAGATGAACATTTGTCTCACCAAAATACACCATTAATAAAATAAATAAGAAAAATACAGAGTGGGAGAAAATAATTGTAGCGTATTTGACAAAGAACTTATATCTGGAATATATAAGGAACACCTGAAAATCAGTAGTAATAGTAATAATAACAACAAATCCAATAAAATAGGACAACAGCTTTGAACAAAAACCATACAGTGAAAACATAGAAATGACCAGTAAGTACTCAGATATAAGTTAAGCCCTGTTAGCCATTCAAGAAACGTGATATGAAAACACAGTGAGATACCACTTCATATCCAGTAGACTAACTAACATTAAAGCCACTGACAATGCCTAACATCTGTGAGCATGCAGAGTAACCGGAACTCTTACGCATTGCTGGGGGAAGTATAAAATGACACAATTACTTGGAAGGATGTTTTGACAGTTTCTTATAAGGCTAAATATATGCCAAGCCTATGACCCAGAAAATGCATTCTTAAATATTGATCCAAGAAAAACAAAATGTGTTTACATAGTCTCATACAAGAATGTTCATAACAACCTTATTCATAATAAAGGAAACTTGTAAACAACCCCAAAATCTGTCAACTCTTGAATAGATTAATAAATTGTTATACGGAAATACAGTGGAACACTCTTCAACTGTAAAAAAGAAGAAACTACTGATACATGCAACAACATCATAAATCTTGGATATATTATATCGTGTGAAAGAAGTTGGAGACAAAACTATCTATGCTGTATGACTCCATTTACATGAAGTTCACGAACAAACGAACCTAGTCTATCGTATTAAAAATCAAAAGTGTCTCTGGAAATAAGGGAACTTTTTAGGGCAATAAAGATCTTCGTGTGTGTGTGTGTGTGTGTCTGTGTGTCTGTGTTACAAAAAGTTGTACAAAATTGACAAACTTCATCACTCTGAACACTTATGATCTAAACATTCTATTTATATAAAGAATACCACAATAAAACAAATTTGTACCTAAACACATCATAATAAAAGTCTAGACGCCAAAGACTAAGAGAAAGTCTTCAAAGACACCAGAGAGAAAAGATAGATTCATTACATTGCCCTGTCAGATGTTTGTTAGTGGATTCAAAGGGCAATATGATGTCAGGAAAAAAGAAATTCCTTCCATATGTTCCATTAAAAAATGTAAAAACTCACTGCACAATACCTTCTGGAAACAGACCAAATAAAGCAATAAGAAAAAGATTTTAATTGTATTTTTAAAGTATAATTGTATTTTTAAAGTATTTCAAATTATGTTAAAACTTAATTTTATTAAATTTTATGTAATAATAAATTATAAAATTAATTATTTACAAACTATTAACATTAAATCAGTCATTTAAATGCATGTATACCGCCATAAAAACAATTTAATTACAAGTTCAATCAGGTTTAGAAAAGGTAATTACTTGAGATTCCTTAAACGAAATCTCTAATGATTGAAATGAAATACTTCTGTAAAAATATTAAAAAGCAAATAGGATGCAGAGAAAGACTAAATAACAAATGTTGGAATATTAATTTGAGACATTTCTCCAGACTATAATACAAACAGATGGAAAGTTTGACAGTACAGCTGTGTTTCATGTGGAATAAATCCAGAAATTTTAACATCCATCTCATTGAAACTCCAGTTGAACAGGCAACATTTAAAGACAAGATGGCTGAGGAATCCTAGAATTAAAAGAATTAAAGAGACCCCAGAAAGAAAGAGCTCACCAATTATCAAGCAGAATTAATAAAAGAACCTAAATAACCATACCTATATGCTTTCTATTGAACCCATGAAAATCAAGCATTAGGAGAAAATCTTAAAATATTACCAAGAAAAAGATCATATTATTTACAAGGAACTGAGAACACAATTTATCTCAGACTCTCATTAGAAATACTGCAATGCAGGAAGACACTGGTACAATGCTTTAAAAATTGTTGATAAGAAAAGAAAACTAAAACCTAGAATTTTATACCCAGGAAAAATATCATTTTAAAGCGAGTGTGAAATAAAGATACTTTTTGGACACAAAATCATTCAGAAAGCCACAGCCTCTTCTGAACTTTCTGTAGCAAGAAAAAAAATTCACCAGAAGCAAATAGTGGAATTTGGGAAGAAAAAATGAACTAATAAATCAGTTAGACATTGGTGATTATAAATAACTACTGGTCATAAAAATTATAATGTACAAGTTATACATTATAACTATAATTTATGCATATAAAAATGTTGTAAATGTGTAAACGCTAAAGCTACTGGCAAGAGAAATGTGGGGAATGCAAATATGAAGCTGACCGTGGGGGAGAATAAATGGAAATAAAAATGTGTGAAGATTATTGTCTTAGGATGAAAGTGAAACTATTTCAGCTATTCTAATTTATTTTATCTATTCATTGTAAAGAGAATGTAGTCCTATACTATCTGACACATTTATTTATTTATTTATTTACTTACTTATTGATTTATTTATCTTTTGAGAGAGAGTCTGATTCTGTTGCCCAGGCTGGAGCACAGTGTTGTGATCCTGGCTCACTGTAGCTTGGACTTCCTGAGCTCCATTGGTCTTCCCACCTCAGGCTCCTCAGTAGGTGGGAGTACAGAGGCACACCACTATGCCCAACTAATTTTTTAATTATTATTATCTTTTATAAAGACAAAGTCTAGATATGGTTTCCAGGCTGATCTTGAACTCCTGAGCTCAGATAATTCCTTCACTCATTGGCCTCCCAATGTGGTGGGATTATAGGTTTGAGTCGCCATGCCTAGCTGATACGTATTTATGGTAGGAGAAAAGCTGGAAAATGTGCCTCAGTGTTTATAGAACATGGCCATTTGTTGTTGTCATCTTGGAAACTTTCTATATTTTTCTAACTTCTTCCCAGAATAATTAAATTTTCAGTACAAATAAATGTATGTATTGTAACCTCATACATTTTTTAAAAACATAGAACAAACACGTAGAAGAAAAAGGTAAAAGTGTATTTCTCTAAGTGGTGGAATTATTGGGGCCTCATTGCCTTTTCCACTTTTTCTAATTTTCTACAGTAAATATGTTAAACAAAGGAATGAATACTTAGACACCAAAGTACCTCACAACTAATCCCCAGGAATCAATACTTAAAAACTTGACACAGTATATGTAGTTAGTAGAACTCTTTGCAAGATTATAAAGTTATTCTTACAATTTCTGTTTTTAGTTTTCCACATGCATTTCATTATGTTTTATTTTCAGGAGCTTTTTGAAATCAGTTTGCCTTTGGTTGGTTCATATTTTAATAGAGATAAACTTATCTCTGTCCCCAAAGAGTTCACAGTGTGAGAGGAATGTCAACAATAATTAGACCCAAAGATTGGGAAAACGGGAAATGAAGACGCTATATCACTTTATAATGGAATCAGCTTCTCTGGTTACATCATAGACGACACTTCTAACTGCTCAAGAGGTGCATTTAGCTAATAAAAGTTTTTACTTCTTCATACGTTGCCAATGCTTTTTCCAGAGTCCTCATGTGCTCTCCAGAGAAATATAAAAGAATTTCTGGACTCTGTGCTTCAAGACTTAGGGCAAATTATAAAAAATCCAGTTGTTTCAAAGAGCTTGAGTTTTTCAAATAGAGCAGAGCAGAAATGCATGTCAGCCTCCACCACTGAACGGTAAGACATGAGTAAAATGGGGATGATGTTACCTGCTATTCACTCTGCTGTCAAGGAAGGTAAATCTCAGATGCACTGGTAAGGCATGTCCTCCACAAATAACCAACGTTACTTGTAATATCTCGTCAAACCAAGAAGGAAAAAAAAAATCTGATACATGGGCTTTATAGAGTTAAAAGAAAAGGTTGAATGACTCAGGTTTCCATCTTTCAATCCCAAATCCTGCAAACAGCCTAAGAAGCCCCCAAATCATTCCTATGTTAAACAGGCGAGATGCTGGTAAAACTGGACTTTGAAGTCAAATAGTTCTTGTTTCAGTTTTAACTTCTGAAATGTCTCTGGCAATGCCTTAGAAAAAAATAGCTTAGCTTTTGAACCTCAGTTATTGTCATCCAAAATGGATACAATCAAACCTACTCTGCACAGTTTTTTGGTGAGGATTAGCAGGAATCAATAACTGTTATCATTATTCACAAGTAATAATATATTGTACTTTCTGAGTACTTAAAATGCACCA